>NW_020171804.1:261336-297543 GCF_003031525.2 Neophocaena asiaeorientalis asiaeorientalis
CCCTGCACCTACAGCAGCGCCCGCGCCCTGCACACGCTCTCGCACCCACTCCTGCTCCCAGAATTCGCACTCGCGCCCTGGCCCTGCACATGCTGCGCTGGCACCAGCACCCGCGGCCATGCGCCTGGGACGAAGCACACAGGGAACCGCTGGCTCCCTGAGCCTGCTTCTCCGCTGCCTCCTGGCGACTCCCTGCACGCCACACACACACAGATACACACACACACACACACACACACACACACGAGACTGCACACAGTGAACCCAGCCCCCTCTCTCCCCTGAAGGCCAGCCTTGACCTGGACCTCAGGAGGGGCCTCAGGTGCACATGGGGGCGGGGGGAGCCCTCCCTCCACAGACTCATTCCTCACACCCCCAGGAGGAGATGCTACAGGACCCCTCCTGCCCGGGTGTCCACCACTCTACACACCGCTCAGTGCAGCCCCCTGGCAGAGCTGCCCAGGAGCCTCCCAGACCAGGCCTGCACCCTGGGGACACTGGGAGTGGGAGATGAAAGGGTGAAGGCTACCCCCTCCCCCATGGTCCTAGCCCCTCCCTCCCTCCCTCCCTCCTCCTAGCACTGGACACTGGGGTGTCTGGAACAGAGGTCCCAGGAACAGACATTGCCAGTTCAGGCAGAGTGTCGAATCAGGGAAACAGTGGCTGCTCCGTCTGCATCTTGGGGTCCTGAGAGCTCTCAGCCCCCCTGCCCAGGTAGGGGCACACATTTTCCCTCTCCCAGGCCTAGTCCACCTGCCTGCTTCCAGCTCGGGCCTGGAAGAAGCGGGTCCATCTTGAAAGTGGCCCAGGAGAGGAGGAGGGGCGAGCGGGGGGGAGGGGCAGGCAAGGCTGGGCCGACCCCATGCCCCACAGAAGAGCCCCTCCCAGGGCCACACCTAGGCTGCCATCCAGAGCCGGGACTTCAGATCCAGTGAAGACAACCCACTGGGCTCAGCAGCCCCATGGTCCTCAGAGAGGAAAGGGCCGGGGTCCATGCTGCGGAGGCCCTGAGGACATGCAGTCTCCAGCAGCAGCCAGCTCCGGATTTGGGCGGTTCAGCAGGCCCTGACAGGAACCACTTGCTGCACCGTGGGCTCCCCAGGCAGAGCGTCTGGGCCTGTCCTGCTCATCTCTCTCACCTTGGTGGCCGGCCCGGGGCTGGTCCCAGAAGCCACAATAAATATTTCCTGGATAAAAGATCTAATGCAGGGATTCCAAGGCAGGAGTGGGTGGTGGGGATGGACCCAGGGCCCCCCCCGACCAGGATGCCTTTGGCACACGGCTGTCAGGCAGGTGAGCAGACCAGGTGGTGACCAGTCCCTGTACTGGGTGGTTCTGCAGACCCAGCCTGCACCCAAGAGACAGCTGGAGGCCAAGGAACACTTGGGGTAAAGGCCGGACCCGGACTGGGGGCAGAGGGGGCCCTGTGGAGGATGTGGCCTTGACCTCTGCAGGGCAGGGCAGAGGGGGAGACCGCCTTCAGGGCTCAGTGCTGGAACCAGAGCACCCCAGGTGCCTCTTCATGGGCAGGCGCCTACCTTTCCTGGGGCAGCCAGGGGAGGACTGGAGGCCCCTCACCCACCAACAGAGGCTTGCTCTTGTGGTTGTGTTCTGCCCCTCAGGAGCCTCTCCCCACACATGCTGGGCCATCTGCAGCGGAAGGAGAAGGAGACAGTCCCACACAGTAGAATACAATTGGCAAGCAAACAAAACAAAATTGCACCCCCCAGTAAACCAGGCTCTGTCCAGGCTACAAGCAGACCCTGTGCGCTGACAGGGTCACACGTGCTCCTTCCAGTGTGAGGCCACGCAATGATCAAGTGGCATTAAAATCACCATGACAGCAGACACTGATTTGCTTATATGCATTCTACATGTATTATCTCATTTAATTCTCAAACAGTCCTAGGAGACATATACTATTATGATCCCCACATTAGTAGGGGGGACAGCGGAGAGACAGAGAGGTGAAGCAACTTGCCCAATGTCACACAGCCAAGAAGTGGCTGGGACTCAAACCTTACTGCCCCATTAAGCCTCTTATTTTCACACACACACATACAAACACAAAGACACGCTCACACACATACACACACAATACACACACATACACAACCCACACTCACATACACTCATATACCGTACACATACGCACACACACTCATACACTCGCACACTCACATACACACACATATATACACTCAATGCACACTCACACACATGCACGGCGTCCTACAGGCCTGGGCAAGGACACAGCACTCTGGGTGTCTGTTTTGAGGTCCCTTCCCCCGGGTGGGGAGACTGCCCAGGATCAAGTTTACATGAGGTCAGGGTCACTAAAAGGGCGTGATCTGAGGCCGCTGTTCTACTCCTGTTAGCTCCTGAGGTCAACAGGGCAGCCCCTCCTCTGGGCTGGAACATTAAAGGCATGACACCGAGTGACCCTGAGGAGAGCAGGGAGGGCAGGGTGATCAGGGCACCACAGTGAGGAATGACTGAGTTACCAAAGGGACCCAGAGGGTCCCTGCCTATACAGCCCAACCCCTCAACTCCACTCACAGGACAACCCACTCCCCACCTCCAGACCCAGAGGGTTCCTCCCCAGAAGAGTGGAAAAGCTGGAAGGGAGAAGGGCTACCAGCCATGATGCTTTCTGGAGTTCCAGACCCCAGAAGCCCTCTCATCTGGCTTTGGCCTCTCACCCCTCTTGCAAGAAGGGCCCTCTTCTACCCGCACCTCCACGTCATCTCCACCTCCCACCTTATCCTTTCTAGCTGGTTTTCGTCAGTGAGGAGGGCTTTCTCTCCCAGGTGGCAGCTGGGATGGATGTGGGGAATATCAGTTCTGGGAGGTTATTGTTAGGACGGTCACCATGGCAGCAAGCATCACATCTGCAGAGCCAAAAGTGCTGCACATGGGGCTCATTCTCACAGGAAAGCCACGGCCTCCCCTATCCCCCTTGCCTCCAGGGGTTGCTGTCATGGGAGGGATGTCACTGCCACCACCTCTCCCAGTCCTAGCCATCTGCCTGGAAGAGCAGGCTGCCGTACCCCAGAGCAGGAAGACCCTAGTTCATCAATCTCCAATCACCTGGCCCTGACATGGCAGCCCATGCAGGACACTATGGCAGGCATGTGGGGAGATGATGGTAGTAGTGGTGGGGATGGTGATGATGGTGATGGTGATGATGGTGATGATAGTTGTGGGGATGGTGATGGTAGCAGTGATGGTGGCGATGGTGACTGATGGTGGTGATGTTGGTGATGGTGATAATGATGGTGATGATGGTGGTGATGGTGATGGAGGCAGTAGTAGTGATGATGAATGATGGTGGTGATGGTGGTGGTGGTGGTGATGGCGGTCATTGTGGTAATGATGGTGATGGTGGTGGTGATGATGATGATGAAGGCCATAGCTACAAGTTACAATGTACTCACTACACTATGGAAACTCTTCTAAAGGTCCAACATCCACCACTTCATATACACTTACGGCAACCTTGCAAGATAGGGACTATCATTAGCCTCCTTTTACAAATGAGGAAACCAAGGCACAGATCTGTAACAGGGCTGAGATCACACAGCTAATCTATGGCAAAAATCAGTACTGGCTTCCAAAGTCGCCTGACTTTATAGTTGGTGCCCTCAATCACTACACTCTGCTCAAGGGTGACTACTGGCCTCGTGCATGAAGTGAATGTGTGCCGACTGTGTCCAGCTCTGCCCAGGCACTGTGTCACACCAGGGAACAAGATGGGCAAGGTTGCCACCTTCACAGGGCTTACACCCAATACCAACAAGGAACAAACAAGAAAACATTGGGTAGTGATATTTGCTCTACCCAGATTTAAAGCAAAGAGGGTGACAGGGTGACAACTTCAGAGTGGGTGCCCAGGAAAGTCCTCTCTGAGGAGGTGACATCATTTAAGCTGAGATCTGAATGGCAGAGAGACACTAAGATAGGGGGAAAGGGCATCTCAGGCAGAAAAAACAGCCATGCAACGGCCCTGTGGCCAGAACCAGCTGGTGTGTTTAAGGAATGAAGAGGACGGAGGAGAGAGTGCCTGCAAAGGCACCACCACATCTGTCATTTGTTCATCTGTACATTCTGCTTGGTACCTGAGTCCTCCAAGGGAGTCTGAGCCACCTGAATGACTAACAAACAGAGTAATAAAGCTAACCAGTAGGACATGGGCAGTGTCCCCTGGCCTGTCCAAGGGCTCAGCCCACGGACATGAGGGCGCAAACCCTCCAGCCCTCCTCCTTTCTCTCCAGACATCCAAGCACAAGGTAGACAGCACGGTCCGTCTGGGAGATTCACACTCAGGGTGCAGGGACCCCTGCTGAGCCAACCCCAGGCCTCTGGCTGGCCGATGCTCCCTCCCACATGCTCACACAGGCGTTTCCATCAACCAGGGCTGCTCAGGCCAGCGGGGCAGGCAGCATGACACCAGGGTCCCACATGGCCAGGAGGGGCCAGGGAGCCATGCCCAGCTTGTATCTCCCTCGCCACGGACACAGGAAATGTCATATGGAAACTGCCTCCTGACATGAGTCAGGAGACCCTGCACTCAGGTCCCTCCTGTGCTCACCTGCCCGCCCTCCACCAACATGCTTGAAGCGTATGCTGAAGTGGCTGCAGGCCTGGGATCCCCAGCACCAATACAGAGGACCTGTGTACAACAGCTAGGGGCTGCCTTGAAACAGACGTTTGTTCCCTTCTCCCCAGGCACCCAGAGGTGGCACCCCTGGTGATCACATGGCTGCTTGGCTCCATGTAGCCTTCAGGGACCCAGCTGCCTACGGCTCTGCTCCACCACTAGGGGCAGGCCCTCTTCCCGGGACCCCAACATGGAGACCCAACCATCAAATCCGTGTTCCTAGTGGCCAGATAGCAAAAGGGAGGATGGACAGAGTGCCCTTGTCAGCTTTGGCCACATGACCCTCCCCATGATGACCCGTTGGCCAGAATCTATCACACGACTTCACTTAGCTGCAAAGGATGCTGGGGAAAAGGTCTTGACCCAGCTAAAATGTGGGGATCTGTCACTGTAGAAGAGGGGAGAAGGCATCTTGGAGGGGGGACAAGCGGTGGTCCCTGCCACCTTACCCGTGAGCATAGCCCACCAGTTCTCCAGGTGTCAGTCCTAAGGAGCCAATGTCTGCAGAGCCCACTGCTACAGAAAGAGCAAGGGCCTGAGTACACACCAGCTCGGGGATCTAATTCTGATCCCAATTGGGAGTCTCTGCTTTGTGACAGGAGCTAATACCTAATAGCTGTTAGGATTTGCTATTGTTAACAGACGCAAAGCACTATAAAGGAAAATGGGCAGAAATTAGAGACGGCCACTTTGGAGAGCTGTTCGGCCATTTCTTACAAAGCTAAACAAATACCTTCCCTGTGACCCACTAATTCCACTCAGGTATTTACGCAAAAGAAAAAAATTGTATGTCAAAAGAAAAACAACGGAATTTGTACAGCAATGTTTATAGCAGTTCTATTCATAATAGCTGAAACTGGAAGCAACGTAAATGTCCACACATGGGAGGGCAGGGTAAACAAATCAGTGTATGTAAATAAGAACAACTACTGATACACTTGACAACATGGGTGAATCTCTTGGAACTAAAGTTGAACAAAAGAATCCAGACACAAAGAACACATACTGCAGGATACAATTTCTACAAAATTCTAGAACTAATCCATGGTTATAAAAATCAGAAAAGCAGCTGCACTGCTCAGGCAATGTGGGGATTGACTCCCAGCAGCCCGAGGGAAGTCCCTGGGGTGGTAGAACTGGTCTGTATTTCTTTGTGATTATACAAGTGTATATACATTGTCAAAAATGTAGCAAACTGTACACTTAAAATCAGTGCATTTTTATGTGAATGTAATTTACATGTGTGACATGTCATTATGTATGTAAATTACCCCTAAAAGTTTTTTAGCTTTATAATAGTATTGATTGATTATTTTTATTGAAGTATAGTTGATTTACAATATTGTGTTAGTTTCAGGTGTACAGCAAAGTGATTTAGTTTTATATATATATATATATATACACAGAGATATATATTATGTATGTATGTATTTTTTCAGATTTTTTTCCCTTATAGCTTATTACAAAATATTGAGCATAGTTCTCTGTGCTATACTGTATAGGTCCTTGTTGGTTATCTGATATATATATACAATAGTGTGTTTATGTTAATCCCAAACTCCTAATTTATCTCTCCCCACTTTCCTCTTTGGTAACCATGAAATTACACAAAATGTTGGTAACACGTGTGGAGAATCATGTTCTTCTAGTCACATGGAACAGTCCCAGCGATTGGCCAAGTAGCAGACAAAGGAGGGTCTCAAAAATTTCTACAAAAGCAGGAATCAGTGACAACAGCGCAATAACATTAAAAATAAATAACTACAGGAAGCCAATTACATCCACTCAGCAGGAAATTTAAATTAGAAACTACAGAAACTACAAAAATGAAACTTATAAACGGACACAAGTGACCACCATGCCTCACACGCTGTGAGATGCAGCCAAGCAGTGTTCAGGGGAGATAAGCCAGCTTGACTTACTAGAAAACAAGCGAGATTGAGAATAAACTAAGATTTACAGCTGAAGACACTGGAAAAGAATGACAACCTCAAGAAAGGTAAAGGGAGGAGTCTGATAATGCCAAACAGAAACTAGTGAAATAAAAAACAACCAGTAGGGGGCTTCCCTGGTGGCGCAGTGGTTGAGAGTCCGCCTGCCAATGCAGGGATAGTAAAACTAACCAGTAATACCAAAAGCTGGGTCTTTGAAAAAATTTTTCATAGTAAAATAGACAAATTTTTGATGTCTGGTCAATAACAAAAATAAGTCCAAAAAGGTTAAAATGGGGGACAAAAATGAAATAAAGAGATAAAGGTTACAAAAGAACACTATGCACAGAACTTCACCAATAAATTGGAAAAACGTAGTTGAAATGGAAAATTTTCTACGAAAATACAAATGACTCATAGAGACTCAAAAAAAAGTAAAATACCATAGAAGAAATGCAAAAACTATGGTGAACTTTGCACAATAAGAATGTTTTCACTTATTATATTTGTACTATTTTTAAAAGTCAATGAGAATATGAAAAAAAAAAAAAAAAAAGGTAAGTAAACAAACCCAACAGCCCTGACCAGGAAATGACCAGGGCCCAGGGCACCTGACAGCCTCTGCCCAGGTGCACGAGGAGCTTGTTCTAAATTTAAAGGACTAAAACATCAGGAAGTACTGGGTGCTCCTTCCTTTAGTTTTTGTTTGGTTTGTTTATGCCCATGAACCTGGAAGGGGCTGCATTCCTGCCCCTGGTGCCTTTTTGTCCACTTGCCAGGCGACCGTCCATAGCGAGGGTCTACGTGGCGCAGGTGGGACGCGCCGGGAAGCAAGGAGGGTTTGGAAGGATGCACTCACGGGGCACCGGTTATTCAGGGTTTGGGAGGAAAGAAGGATTTGTAATAAAGACATGCATAGCAGTGCTATTTATAACCCAAAACTGGAAGCAACCCAAATCACCCCCAACTGGGACTGGCCTGGCAGATACGCGGAGGAGGGGATGGAGATGCCGGGCCACGTGACACGTGGGGAGGCAGAGCTCCGTGGAGACAAGAGCCTCGTGCGTGGGGGGAGCCAAATATAATGCAGTTTGCACACAGCCACCGTAATTATGGGGCACTGCAGGCATGCGCTCCCTCAGAGGTGTCAGGCCACGGCCAGGCGGCCAACAGCCAGGGTGACTCAAGTGCTAGTGTAGCCGTGGCCCTCCGTATGCGGGCACATGGTCACCTCTTTGCGAATGAGGACACTGGGCTCTGAGCTGTAGGGTCGACAGCAGTAAGGGTTGGGGGCAGCCCAGCCCTCCCAAGGCGTAGGGGCAAGTGATCCAGCCGGTCGTGCAGCGCCACCCGGAAAGGGTCCAAATGATGGAAACAGAACTTTAAGATCACAGGCCTTAGCCCCAGGGAAGCAACGCCTACCTCTGAGCGTGCTGCCTCCTCGCACACCCCGGAAACGTGGGTCTCGGGTAGCAGAGGGGAGGTAACACTTTAAACTCTCCCCAGAGGGCCACGTTCCCTCATCCTGCCAGGACTCCCCCCAGCCCTCTTCTGAGGTGCCCCCAACCCCCGTGTGCAGGGTCTCCTGCTCTGGCAGTCATCACATAGGGGTCTCCCAGGTTTCTGGGCTCCCTCCACCCAGGGGTCCTGAGGACAGTGGGTGGAAGAGGGGGCGGGTAGACTCTGCCAGGAGGCCAGCAGAGTGTACTGGGCTCACTCCTGCCCAGGCCCCAGCCCAGGGTGCCTTGGCCTCCACCAGCTGCTGCCTGCACCTGGCCTTCCTGGTGGATCAGAAGCTTCACACCATGGACACAGCCCTCCTGCCCCTTCCCCGGTCCCTGACCCTCCTGCACGGCATGCCCCCAGGCCTGGCAGGCCACTAGGGTTTGAGGGCTCTCATATAGGACAGTCACAAGAGGAGGAGGCTCCTTCTCCTTCAGAAAGGTGACTACAGAAGCCCTCTCCATACAGCTGGAAGGCAGGACCTCAGCTGGGGTCTCAGCAGACTGGCTGGTGGGCCTGGACCCTCATAGCAGTCAGTGTGCACAGGCTCCAAAGCAGCCCCGACTGCGGTCGGTTCCCAGGCAGGTTGCCCCTCACACCACCACAGCTCCCTTGCTCCTACCTGGCTGAGTCTCTATCAAAGTGGCTGGTGCCCAGGGCTTTCTGCCCAGGGTTCTGCAGGGCGGCCATGTTGACTCTGGTCCTACCCTAGGACCCAGGGTCTCCTGAACCCTCCTCAGCTTCCCCTTTCTCTCAACTCCCAAGAGAAGCTGCTAGGGGCCACACTGTGGAAACTGCACTTCTCACCTTCTTCATGGTGTTGACGTTAACAATCTTAATAACAGCTACCATTATTGGCAGGGGGCTAGAAGGTACCCATCTGGCATCAGGACTTGGCGGCCATTGCAAGGGAGAAGTGAGTAGGGGTGGGGGTGGGGGCAGGGCTGCATGACCACTCCTGCTGAGGGGGCAGGGTTGGGGGAAGACACAAGAGAGGAGCAGCTTTGGGCTAAAGGCATTAAGTTCCACTCAGCGCCTCCTGGCACCACCACCTGCAGCATCAGGTGAAGATGGACCTGCAGGCCAGAGCAAAGATGGAATCTGAAGGTACAGACCAGGGAATCATCAGGAGGACGAGGGTGGGAGCCATAGTGAACGTCGCCAGGAAGAGAGTAAAAGGCTAATTGTGGGTCTCTGGGGGAAGCCTGCATTGAGCAGACGGTCTGAGGAAGGGTTGATCAAAGAGATCAGATGGAGAAAGCTGAGGGTGAGAGAACTAGGAGAGGAAAGAGTCCTGGAAGCCAGAGTTGAGAAGTGTCCAGGCAGAGAACACTGGTGGTGGGTCCAGTGGCTGGGGCACAGTGTCTCAAGGAGGGTGTGGGGGCAGGGGGTGGAGACAAGTGCCACCTTCTCCATCAAAAAGCTTACTTGTGACTTCCATGTCTAGACACTGTGGATGAGCTGGGACCAGAATAACCTTTCCACCAGAGATAACCATAAAACTGGATGAAATGTATGAGACAACTGTCTGCAGGCCATAGGTGACAGACAGGCCAGACTTGAATCCCTGAGAGAAGGACAACTTACAATCACTCAGCTCTGTGGCACAGAGGTCACATGGACCTGCTGAGGTAAAGACCAGATCGGGCAGAGAAGCAGTGGGAGTATGTGGGACAGGATGCCAGAGAAGAGGGAGCTGTGTGCAGGTCCCCAGAACTCCATGTGGGGACCTGCAAGTCCTTGGCCAAGAGTCAGTCTGTGCATATAGGCTGGGCAGGATCGGGTCATGCTAAATTAGAGGGCCTTGGGAAACACCCTGGATTTTCCAGGATCTGCAACAACAAAGCACAAAACCAAGGTCATCAGCCAGTGACTGAACTGCCTACAAAGCAGGAGTCAAAATTCTTCAGAGGAAATTAACAGAATGTTGAGTTTTACAACATATTAGTCATAATGTCCAACAGTCAATTATAAAATAATCACTATGTATACAAAGGAACAGGAAATATGATCCCCAGGAAAGAAAAAAGCAATCTACAAAAGCTGAAAAACTGGACACAAAATGACCCAGATGTTGAACTTAGAGACTTTAAGGCAGCTATTATAACTGTGTTCAAAGAATTAAAGAAAGATATGGTCTTAATCAGTGAATGGATTGGAAATTTCAGTCCCCAAGTGGAAAATGTATATAAAGATAGATCAATGGAAATTATCTAATCTGAAGATTAGAGAGTAAAAAGGCTGAAGGAAAATGAATAGTGCCTCAGAGACTTGTGGAACAATATAAAATGATCCCACACACGTATAATTGGAGTTTCAAAGCAAAGAGTGTGAAATTGAGGCAGAATGAATGAAAACACAATGGTCAAAAACTTCCCAAATTTGATGAAAAACATCAATTTACATATCCAATAATCTCAACAAACCCCAATCAGGATAAATAATCTCAACAAACCCCAATTTTCATAAATTGATGAAAAACATCAATTTACATATCCAATAATCTCAACAAACCCCAATCAGGATAAATATAATAAGAACCACACTCAGACAGACAAAGTTCTGAAAACCAAAGAGAATTCTGAAAGCAGCCAGAGAAAAAAGACACGTTGCTTACATGGGAATGATTATAAGAATTATAACAGGCTTCTCACCAGAAACAATGGAAGCCAGACAACAATGAAATGACATCATCAAAGTGCTGTAAGAAAAAAGCTATCAACCCCCCCAAATTCTTATCCAGTAAAAATGTCCTTAAACAATAAAAGGTTGAAATAAATTCACATAAACAAAACTAAGAGAGTCCACTGACACAAGACACACACTACAGTTAAGGTAAATGACACCAGGTGGAAACTCAGATCTACAGGAAGGAATGAAGAGCACAGGTGGAGAAACCTGACAGACACAATCTTACCCACACAACAGAAGTGAGCATCACCAGAGTGGAACAAATCGACATTGCAACATTACCTCTGCATCATTTATGAGGAACACAGGGGAAGTAAAACAAACGAGACATTCTACAAAGCAGCAGACCTGAACTCTTCAAAAATTTCAAGGCCCAAAAGGAAGGAAAGACTGGAGAACTGCTCTAGGCAGAAAGAAACTGAACACACACAACAGCTAAATGCAACTCGGGGTCCTGGGCTGAATGCTGAGCCTATAAAGGACATTATTAAGGCCACAGGCAACATTTGCATGGGATTAGATGGTGATATTGGAGCAAGAATAATTTCCTGATTTCAACAGTCGTACTGGGTTGATGTAGGAGAGGACTCTTGTTTTGCACAGGGGCGTGGAGGGATAATGAAGAATCATGCCTATGGCTTATTATCACATGAGTCAGAAAAAATACATAGAGAAACAGATTTATAAGGCAAATGCAGTGATGTGTTAACAATTGGGGCATGTGGTTGAAGAGCATATAGGTGCTCTTTGTACTACTTTGCAACTTTTCTGTAAATTCGAGATTATTTTTAAAAAACATTTAAATAAGAAGCATCTTCATTGGGGCAAAAAGGAGGAAGAGAGGGCAACAGAATGGGTCAAAGTTCAAGAAAGATAATTATTTTAAATAATTATTTTCATTGAGGTATCACATATATACAGAAAAGTGCACAAATCAGAAGTATGTACCCACAAAAAACTTCCACTTTCACCCAGCACCCAGGTTAGGAAACAAAACAATGGCTGCATGCTTCCTATCCTCTCCCAGTTACGACCCCACCCCCACTGTGACAGCCGCTATAGCAACCTTTGCCAACACAGATTAGTATGGACTGTTTGTGAGGTTTCAACAATTGCAGCTGTGAAGCATTTTCTCATTTGTGTCCAGGTTTTCCCCCTCAATACCATGTGATGTCCAAACATGTTTCTGTGTCTAGGACTAGCAACATTTTCATTGCCACACTATCTCCAACCATGCAACTATACCACTGTTCCTGCATCCATTATGCTGCTGTGAACATCCTTGCTCATGTCTCGGTGAACGTGTGTGCATTTCTTTTGGCCAATACCTAGGAGTGAATTTCTGGGTCATTGGGGATGAGTATGTTCACCTTTAATGGACACTGCCAATTCTTCCCACAGTGGTTGTACCAAGTTACATTCCCACCGACACAATATACGAATTTTGGCTGCTCTACAGTCTAGCTAGTAAGAACTGGTGTTGTAAGATTTGGGGCCGTTCAGGTGGGTGCGTGTGACACTGTGATCTTAACTTTCATTTCCCTGATAACCTGAGGGTGAGCACCTTCTCATATGTTTTTGGGCCATTTGGATATCCCTTTTTGTGAAGTGCAGTTCATGTTTTCCCCAATTTTTCTATGGGTTGCTTGTCTTTTTCTTACTGATTTGTAGAAATTCTTGAATATTCTGGATCAGAATCCTTTGTCAGATATATGCATCGGAAATATCTTTTGCCACTCTGTGGCTTGGCTTTTCACCTTCTCGCACATTATTAATAGTATCTTTTGATAAATGTAAGTTCTTAATTTCAGTGTGATTAAACGTATCAATTTTTTCCTCCATGGCATTATGCTTTTTATATCCTATTTAAGAAGTTATTGCCTACCCCCAAGGTCATAAAGATATTCTCCTAGGTCTTTTTCCTACAACTTTATCGTTTCTCCCTCTGAATTAGTTCTACAATCCTTATGAATTAAGAGTGTGTATGTGCATGTGCACGTGTGTCGTGTGTGTGTGTGTGTGTGTGTGTGTAATACAAAGTAAACATCAAGATTTTTTTTCCATACGTGCATTCAATTCACCCAGCAGTAATTCTGGAAAAGACTCTTCTTCCCCCAATTTATAAGCAAGTGTTAATGTTGTCATACATGTGTGGGCCTGTTTCTGGACTCAGTTCAGTTCCATTGGTCTATTTTTTTTTTTTAAGGAGATGTTGGGGGTAGGAGTTTATTAATTAATTAATTTATTTTGCTGTGTTGGGTCTTCGTTTCTGTGCGAGGGCTTTCCCTAATTGTGGCAAGCGGGGGCCACTCTTCATCGCGGTGCGCGGGCCTCTCACTATCGCGGCCTCTCGTTGCGGAGCACAGGCTCCAGACGCGCAGGCTCAGTAGTTGTGGCTCACGGGCCTAGTTGCTCCGCGGCATGCGGGATCCTCCCAGACCAGGGCTCGAACCCGTGTCCCCTGCATTAGCAGGCAGATTCTCAACCACTGTGCCACCAGGGAAGCCCCCCATTGGTCTATTTGTCTATCCTTGACTAAGGCCACCCTGGGTAATTACTGTAGCTTTGCAGTGAGTGATGATGCTGCTGGTACAAGTCCTCCAGCTCCTGTTTCACCAGGAGCTCCATTTCCAGCTGGATTCTGAGTTCCCGGGGGCTGGAGGCCGCGTCAGACTTCTTACTGCGGCCCTTTCCGAGTCTAGGCGGCACCCGATCAGGCAGTTACCAGTTTAATTTGTTTTGATCCAGTCTGTCTTAGTATTTATCTTGGAGTAATTAGTCCCTTTACCTTTAATGTACTTCCTGACATATTTGAGTTTATACCTACTATGTGAATCCTTGTTTTCTATTTATCCCACCTGTTTTATAATCTTTCAATCCTCTCCTTTCTTGCCTCTTTTTTTTTTTTTGGATTTTTTTTTATTATTCCAGTCTCCCATCTATTAGCCTGTTAATTATGCATCCCTTTACTTTAAAAAAAAAATGTATCAAGGTATAGTTGATGTACAGTATTATTTAAGTTTCAGGTGTACAACATAGTGATTCACGCTTATTAAAGGTTATACTTCATTTATAGTTATTATAAAATATTGACTATATTCCCTGTGTTGTAAACATTCCTTTACTATTATTTTACTATTTACTATTTACATGCCTTTATTATTCTTTTCGCGGTTACCCTTGATGACAATATGCATCCTTTACTTGTTAGGGTATTAGGGTCTACCATAAATTAGCACTCTTTCTTTTAACCTCTTCCCAGACCTTAAAACTCTCTATTTCCATTTCCAACCTTCCTAGTTCTTTTGTTTTTATTGTCATGCATTTTATTTTTACATATTTACATAGTCTTTTTCTTTCCCTAAAATTTTTGTTGCCTGGGACCTTCTCTCATTTATTCAGTGATATTCACTGCTTCATGGAAAAGGTAATTATAGTGGAGAACCAAGAAATACATTACTACCTGAATTAATTTATAAACTTTAGCTAAAGCAATATAATTGAAAGCCTGGCTTTCCATGATAAGAGCCAAGCTTTGGGGTAGAGAATAGGTTTCTTTTTCTTTTCTTTCTTTCTTTCTTTTTCTTTCTTCCTTTCTTTCTTTCTTTTTCCTTCCTTCCTTCCTTCCTTTCTCTTTCTTTCTTTTTTCTTCCTTCCTTCCTTCCTTCCTTTTTTAGAGGAGTACAAATAACTCAGTAGGTTGAGTAGGGAATACTAAATGCAGAAAGGGAAGATCAAATACAAAAGCAAAAAAACATAGCAGAATGCAATCATATGGGAAGAGCTACATTGTGTTTCCCCTTTTTGTCTTTGGCACAGCACAAACGAAGGGCTCAAGGTATACTTATTTCTATTTAAAAATTTTTTCTCTTTCCTTTTTTACCACCATCCACCACCTATTTGCTTATTATAGTACTATCAGAATTGTTAACTTGTACTCCCATGGGTTTACGTACATTTTGAACCTCAGAAGGCCTTATTGTTGTTGTTTTATAGAGTCACTATTCATTTAGATTTACCCTTTCCATCTATTACTCTTTATTCCTTCCTCAGTTTCCATCTTTCTACCTGGGATTATCTTTTTGCCCAAAGAACTCCCTGTACTTTTTTTTTTTTAAGTGTAGATATTCTGCCAATGAAGACTCTCATTTTTAAGTTTTTATTTTTCCTAAAATGTCTTCATTTCACCCTCACTTTTGAAGAATATTTTTCCTACCAAATTCTATAGTATTCTAGGTTGGTAGTTATTTTTTCCAGCACTTAAAAATGTTATTTAATGCCTTCTGATTATTCATTTGTGTTGAAAACTCCACTATGTCTGATTGTTACTCCTTTGAAGTTACTTTATGGTTATTTATTTTTACTCTGGTTCCATTGTATTTATCCTGCTTGGGGGGTCATTGAGTATCTTGAATCTGTGGACTGATAGCATTCATTTATTTTTTTTAATTATCAGCCATTATGTCCACTAATATTTCTTCTGCTCCAATATCTTTCTCTTTCTAGGACTCCGGTGTACACATTTTAGAACTTTTCAACAGGTTCCATGTATCTCTTGCATTATTTTCTGTATTTTCCATCTTTGTGCATCAGCCTTGATATTTTCTACTGTCCTATCTTCTACTAATCCTATCAGTCAACTTTCATTAATACTCTATTCTCTCGTGTCCTATCATAAACACATGAATTGTACTGTAAATATCAATTATTGTGTTTTCAGCTCTAAAATGTATATATATATATATTTTTTTCCTCTAGTGAAATTCTTCATCTAATCATCTATTTTTTTTTTTTTAAATATTAATTAATTTATTTATGGCTGTGTTGGCTCTTCGTTTCTGTGCGAGGGCTTTCTCCAGTTGCGGCAAGTGGGGGCCACTCCTCATCGCGGTGCGCGGGCCTCTCACTATCGCGGCCTCTCTTGTTGCGGAGCACAGGCTCCAGATGCGCAGGCTCAGTAATTAGGGCTCACGGGGCTAGTTGCTCCGCGGTATGTGGGATCTTCCCAGACCAGGGCTCGAACCCGTGTCCCCTGCATTGGCAGGCAGATTCGCAACCACTGTGCCACCAGAGAAGCCCTAATCATCTATTTTCTTTAAAATATTAAAAAGTTATTTTAAAGTCTGTCTGATAACTCCAAGATCTGAGTCACCTGAGGTTTCCTTGGTATGTCTATAATTTATAATTGAATGTTGGACACAGTCCATGACAATTGATTGAGGTTCTGGGTTCTTTTACCTTTCCCCATAGAGTGTTCATCTTATCCTCTGGAGGCAGCTAGAGTGTGGGCAGACTATCTTAATCCAAAGTAACAGGAGGCAGGATTTCAGTCTTTATGCCTCCTTCTATCTTTGGTTTGTGGCCATTCCTAGGGTGGAGCCCTCCCCAGGCCCCAACCCAGATCCTAAATTCCAATTTTTGTCTCTTCATAACCATTAGATTGTTGAAAATTCCACTCTTAGCTTCTTAGTCTCTCATTATGTGCATTAAATATATAGGCAAGTGCTTCAGGGGCAACATCTGAGTTTGGGGCTTCCAGCCTCTTGAGTGCTGGCTATTTTGTCAGCGCTATAATTAAAATTTTCTCTGCTTCTCCAGGAACGTGCTGAGAACTCTGCTGGCTTCCCTGCCTCTCAGCTGTAGTAGCCCCATGCTCAGATTCCTAGCCACTCTAAGCCAAGAACTGGTTCACACCTGGAGATGTAAGTGGTGTGCAGAATACGAGCTCACATCTCTCCAATTCTCTTTTCTTTGGAAACTTGGCTTCTCAATTCATGGTTGTCTGCAGCTGTCTGATGCCTTCAAACCAATTTTTTCATCTGGATTTTCTACTTGTTCTCAGTGAGGGCAGTGGTCCAGCCAAGTCCTCCACCACAGCTGGAAGTAGTAACTCGAGGAAGGGATGGCATCAAACTGGAAACTGAACAGGTTTCTCTCTCTCTCTCTCTGTCTCTGTCTCTCGCACACACACACACACACACACACACACACACACAAATGATGACCGCTCCCCCCTAAGGAGCCCTTATCACGTGCCAAACTTGGTGCTATGTACTTACATGTGTTATGTCATTTGATTTTTACAGCAACCTCATAGGATAGGTATTACATCCGGTCCCGTTTTGCAGATGAGGAAACTGAGGCTTAGAGAGGCAAACTAACTTGTCCAGGCAATCTGTCTATCCCCTGGAACCGAAATACATAGAAAAAAAGTTTAAGTTGTTTTTATTGTAATATATATGTAATATAAAAGTTACCACTTCAACCATTTTTAAGTGTACAGTTCAGTGAGATTTAAGTACATTCACTATGTGCAACCATCACTACTATCGCTTTCCAAACTTTTTCATCACTCCAAACAGAAACTCTGTAGCCATTAAGCAGTAACTCCCCATCCCACCACCATCCAGCTGCTGGTAACCTCTAATCTACTTTCTAGCTCTATGAATTTGCCTATTCTAGATATTTCAGATAAATGGAATCACACACAATTTGCCATTTTTTTCATCTGGCTTATTTCCCATAGCATAGCGTTTTCAAGTTTCATTCATGGTGTGGCATGTACAGTAGTCCCTCCTTATCCACAGGGGGAACATTCCAAGCCCCCCAGTGGATGCCCGAAACTGTAGATAGTACTGAACACTATGTATATTGTGTTTTTTCCTATACAGACATACCCATGATCAAGTTTAATTTATAAATTAGGCACAATAAGAGATTGACAACAATAATACAATAAAATAATTATAACAGTATACTGTAATAAAAATTATGTCACTGTGGTCTCTCAAAATATTTTATCGTACTGTAGTAACTCTTCTTCTTCTTGTGATGATGTGACATGAGAAAATGCCTACATGCTGAGACGAAATGAGGTGAACGCAGTAGGCATTGTGATGTAGCATCAGGCTACTATTGACCTTCTGACCATATGTGAGAAGGAGGATCATCTGACTAGAGTGATCCTGGAACATCGAGCCATGATGATGTCAGTGGTTGAATGTCAGGAGCAGACAATGTCAGGGATTGGGGATCTCGGGCAGAATGGCACAAGATTTCATCACACTACACAGAATGGCAGAAATTTAAGACTTATGAATTGTCTAAACTTTTTCCATTTAGTATTTTTGGATCACAGTTGACCCTGGGTAACTGAAACCTTGGAAAGTGAAACCATGGATAAGGGTGAACTGCTGTATCAGAAATTCATTCATTTTTATTTCGTTGTATGGATATACTACATTTTGTTTATCCAATCATCAGTGGATGGACATTTCTGTTCTTTCGCCCTTCTGGCTATTGTGAGTAATGCTGCAGCGATCAATGGTGCACAAGTATCTGTTTGAGTCCCTGTTTTCAGTTCATTTGGGCATATATCTAGGAGTGGAATTGCTTGGTCATATGGTAATCCTATGTTTAAGTTTCTAAGGAACCACCAAATTGTTTTCTACAGAACCTGCACCATTTTACGTTCCCACCAGGAATATGCAAGTGTTCTAATTTCTCCACATGCTCACCAACACTTGTTATTTGCCTTTCTAAAAAACATTATAACCATCCTAGTATGGGTGAAGTGTATCTCATTGTAGTTTTTGCATTTCCCTATTGAGTATTGACATGGAGGATCTTTTCATCTGTTTATTGATTATTTGTATATTTATTTTGAAGAAATGTCTATTGAAGTCCTTTGCCCATATTTTAGTTGATTTGTCTTTTTGTTGTTGAGTTGTAGGAGTTCTTTCTACATTCTGGATATTAAAACCTTATTTTCAGGCTTCCCTGGTGGCGCAGTGGTTGAGAGTCCACCTGCCGATGCAGGGGACACGGGTTCGTGCCCCAGTCCGGTAAGATCCCACATGCTGCGGAGTGCTAGGCCCGTGAGCCGTGGCCGCTGAGCCTGCTCATCTGGAGCCTGTGCTCCACAATGGGAGAGGCCACAACAGTGAGAGGCCCACGTACCGCAAAAAAAAAAAAAAAAAAAAACCACTTTAATTTTAATGAAGTCCACTTTATCTAATTTTCTTTGGTTGGTGGTGCTTTTGGTATAATATTTAAGAAGCCAATATAAAATCCAAAGTTCTGAAGATTTATGTTTTTTCTTCCAAGAGTGTTATGCTTTTAACTCTTATATTTGGGTTGTTAATCCATTTTGAGTTAATTTTTGTGTATGGTGTGAGGTAGGGGTCCAACTTCATCCTATGAAACAGGCAAATTCATAGAGACAGATTAGTGGGTGATTAGGCCTGCGGATGGGGGGGTGGGATTAGTAGTGACTGCTAATGGGTAGGAGGTTTCTCTCTGGGATGATGAAAATAGTCTACATTTAGATAGTGGTGATTGTTGCATAACTCTGTGAATACATTAACAACCACTGAATCGTACACTTTAAAAGGGTGAATTTTATGCTATGTGAATTATACCTCAATAAAGCTGTTATTAAAACAAACAAACAAAAAGAACAGCTGGTTGCCCCTTAGGAGGGGGACAGGACTGGCAGCCCCGCCTCCTGCTTCTAGGAGAGAAAACATGCTGCCCTCCCGTGGCCTCCAGTGGCTGCCGGCCAGACTCTTGCACTGCCAGGGCTGTGTTCTAAATCAAACACGTGGCCCAGGCCCAAGATTCTTTCTCCTCTACAATGTCACATTTTAGGGAGCCCTTCCTGCACTTGGAGGGGCACGGGTGTCAGCATCCTCCCAGGGGCCCTGGAGAGGCAAACTTAGTGGCCTTCCTAGGCAGAGGCTGTTGACAACCGGGTCCAGAAAGGAGAAGGCGGCAGACACGGGGTGAGGACTGTGCCTGACAGACTGTGTATGGGTCCCTGGGCCACCCCTGGCCCCCTCCGTATGACCCAGGCTCTAGGCTGGGAGCAGAGGGCGGGAGCCAGTCTGGTTGGTGCCACTGCTGTGTGGCCCCCAGTGGGCCTCTGCCCGGGAAGCTCGGGTTCCCCACCAGGCCCCAGGGGCCCTGAGCCGTCTCTGACTTCGTGCCTCCCAGCAGAGCAGGGGCCCAGAGGAAGCAGAATGCAGCTGGGTGCGAATGCAGGCTGGGGAAGGCAGCTCCCTGGGGTCCAGTGGCTAGGACTCAGCACTTTCCCTGCTGGGGGCCAGGCCACACAATGTGGCCAAAACCAGCAAACCAACAGACGAACAAAGCAGCCTGGGGAGAGGGTCCTACAATGGTCCCCATGAGGTCCATGAGGCCAGGAAGGAGAAGGACCAGAGCGTAAGCTCCCAGGAGGGCATGGCCCTCCCCCTCCTGGCTCAGAGGCCCTAGAGGCCTGGCTGGCCTGCGGCCCCTGGTCTCAGGCCCTTGCAGCTCCTCAGCAGGACTCAGCAACCACCTGGCCGCTGCAGACCCGCCTTGGCATTTTAATTACAGTCATTAAGATGCCTCCTTTTGCTGTGGCCATGTATCTTCCAGGCCTTTCTGTGCAGAGCACCTCAGCCTCATCTCCTCCACCTGGCTCCTAACCCTCTCCCCTGCCCCTCCAGGGCTCACAGTCCCCTAGGGCTTCTGGTCCCCGTGTCCTCAGCTGGAGGGGCTGGGTTCTAGGCCGCACCTCAGGAACCCTGCCCCCAAGGTGCCCAAGGGTGCTCACTGCAGTATCCCCTGCCCCCAGCCCCTCCCCGTTGGGAGCCCCCAGCCCCGTGTGCTGCCTCCACACAGACTCCCCGTGGAGTGGGGACTCCTCCACGGGGCCACTGTCCCTCCACAGTTTGGGTGTGACACACACCCTGTCTGTTGGTCTGTCCCCTCGCAAGGCTATGAGCAAAGCGCCTGCCTCCTTGTGCCCCCTCTAAGACCTGGGCCTGTGTCTGAGTCTAATTCCCAGGAAAAGCTGTTCAGCCAAACTTAGCACAAAATGGCAATTCTGGGGTTGAACTCTACCTAGCAACAAGATTAGCAGCTGATTTTGCAAACTGGTATTTTTATCTCTGGGACTGGAACAGCTGAGAAAAGTGGCCTCCTCCTGCACCACCTGGGGACCCCACGTCCCCACACGCTCCTCCTGGCCCCAGGCCCGGCTCTGCCTTCCCTTCTTGCTTGCAGGGGTCCCTGAGCCCGGGGGGTGGGGACAGGGATCGCAAGAGCCTCCCGCAAGCAATGTCAGCCCCCAGGTCCGTGAGGAGACGCTAGATGGATGCTGAGGCTCCCTAAGCAGCCTGTCTTCCTGTCCTCACTCACTGTCTCCCTTTTCCTTTTCCTCATCCCTCTGTCCCCCCGTCCCAGATAATTTGTACTTTCCACACTGTGCTGTGCTTCGTGCCCCAGCAGACGCGGGGGTGGGGGGGGGTCTGTGGGGCCGGGGTCACAGCAGGCTGGGTAGCTGCAGGATGCTCTGGACCACTTCCTCGCACCCCTCTCCCAGCTCCTCTCTGCCTGCCTTCTCTCCGCCCCTCACAATGATGGGAACCTTCCGGCAGCCTCAAGCCCCAGTGCCATTTGTGTGGGTTGCCATCTGCCAAGCTGTCATCTAGGAGCCATCATGGCTCCTTGTTTTAGAGAGAAAATATTGTGATGGTAAAACCTCCCGGAAATGGACTTCCAGTTCCAGAACAGGATGGATGGCGTGGACTCCCTTTTCCAGTTCCTCCTCCCTGGACATAATCCAGCAGACACCCATTAAAGGATCCTGAAAGCTGGAAAGAAGTCAGGCAGGCTGGGGCCACGGGACTTGAGAATAACATGTTGTATGTCCCGGAATTGCTTTTTATCTCTCACAAACCCAGGGCTGGCGCAGGAGCCTGCAATCTGAATCGCCACTAGGCATCGACAAAACAGGCAGACAACAGGAAAGGCTGCCCTCGGGCCCAAGGATGGGAGAGGGGAGGCCCAACAGAGCTGGTGCTGTGGGCTCCCCCACCAGACACCTAAGGGAGAAAGCGTCATGGAGCCCTGAGTCTCTCCACCTCCAGCCAGTGCCATACAGAGCCCCAGGCCCAGTGGAAGCACGCCGGCCTCGCAGGCCGCGCTGCCATGCAAGAACTCCAAAAACTAAACCTTGGAACCCTAACCCATAAAAGTAGGCCTGAAAGTATACATTAAACCTGAAAAGGGTGACTTCCTGCAAAAATAGAGGAGTTAAATAAGATTAAGACTCATAACATAATAACCAAAATATCCAGGATACAGTTGAAAATCCTTCGTCATAACAAGAACAAGGAAAACCACAATTTGAATGAGAAAAGACAACCGAGGGCAATGCCAAGCTCAACTGGCCGTTGGAAGTATGGGGCAAGATTTTTAGAGCAGCCATCATAAAAATGCTTCAATAAGCAATTACAAACTTTCTTGAAAAAAATGAAGAAATGGAAAGTCTCAGCAAAGAAGTTTTATGTTTCTTTATAAAAAATTTCTCTATAAAGAAAAATATTTTCTACAAAGTAAAAATTGTACCTACAATTTTTGAGTTTTTATCAGAAATGGATGTTGAATCTTGTTAAATGCTTTTTCTGAATCTATTGAGATGATCATATGGTTTTTATCCTTCCTTTTATTAATGTATTACATTGATTTGCAGATGTTGAACCACTTTTGCATCCCTGGAATAAACCCCACTGGACCATGGTATATGATCATTTTAATGGATTGTTGAATTCAATTTGTTAATACTTTGTTAAGAATTTTTGCATCTATGTTCATCAAGGATATTGGCCTGGAATTTTCTTTTCTTGTGGCATCCCTAGCTGGTTCTGGTATCAGGATATTGCTAGCCTCATAAGATGAGTTTGGGAGAGTTCGTTCCTCTTCTGTTTTTTGGAAGAGTTTGAAGAGGACTGGTATCAATTCTTTTTTGAATGTTCAGTAGAATTCACCAGTGAAGCCATCTGGTTCTGGACTTTTGTTTGTTAGGAGATTTTTGATTATGGATTCAATCTCCTTACTAGTAATCAGTCTGTTAAGATTTTCTATTTCATCATGATTAAGTCTTGGTAGGTTGCATGTTGCTAGGAATTTATCCATTTTTTCTAGGTTGTCCAATTTTTTGGTGTATAATTGTTTATTCCTCTTTCACTTCTGATTTTATTTATTTATTTTATGTATTCTGCTTGTCTTGGTAAGTCTAGCTAAAGGTCTGGCAATTTTATCTTTTCAAAGAACCAGATCTTAGTTTCATCGATCTTTTCTATTGTCTCTTTGGTCTCTATTTCACTTATTTCTACTCTAATCTTTGTTATTTCCTTCCTTCTACAAACTTTCAACTTTGTTCTTCTTTTTCTTGTTCCTTGAGGTATAAAGTTAGGTTGTTTGAGACTTTTTTTGTTTGTTTCTTGAGATAGACATCTATTGCTATAAACTTCCCTCCTGGCAACACCCAGCTGACCACGGCACTACAGGACTCAGCAGCCAGCGTGGAGCAGTGGAAGAGTCAGTTCTCCCTCTGCCACGATGAGAACGACCAGCTCTGGAACAAGATGTGATGAGCTGGAAGAGCAATGCAGTGAGATAAACAGAGAGAAGGAGAAGACTATCCAGTTGAAGAGAAGAGTTGAGGAGCTGGAATCAGAACTCTGAGGAAAGGAGACGAAGTTGAAAGACCTCCAAAAACAAAGTGAAATCATTCCACAACTCCAGTCAGAGTGTGAATACATCGCTGAGAAACTAGAGGCAGCAGTCAGTCAGAACCTAGAAGACAACGTGTGTTCTCTGAAGACGGACATTGAGAAGAGTAAGTACCGACAGCGCCACCTGAAGGTGGAGCTGAAGAGCTTCTTGGAGGTGCTGGATGGGAAGACTGACGACCTGCACAACTTCCGCAGGGGCCTCTCCATGCTGGGCGCCAACCACTAGGGCCATTTCTGAGTCCCCAGTGTGTGCGTGAGACAGAGTAGCACTACGATGTCCTCCCATTCGCGTTGCTTCTGTAAATGCAGGTGCAGGTTGGCGTGTTTCCAAACCAGGGATGCCGTCCACTCTCTCCTCTCCAGAACAGAAATCTCCCCTCGCTTCTCTGGCCTTGCAAGTTTGCAGACAACTGGACAATTCTGACTCAAGAATCCAGAACTAGGTCTACCTTAAACGTTTATGCAGTCAGGGCAGGGATGTCCATATCTTTCTGAAGGGCTGTTGCAACCATATGAACTGAAAGAGTATTTTCTAATCCAAATATAAATACCCTTTCCACCTCCTGTTTTTGAGTAGCATTCATAGTATTCGAATGTCCATCAAGCCTCAGTGTATGGGGGTGTGGTGACAGCAACTTCCCTCTCAGTATATACAGAGATGCTTTAAAACAACCACTTAGCAGAAACTTGTCCCGAGAAAGAAAACAAGTTTCTGGTGGGTGTGTTTTCTGGCACGGGAATCGCCTATATGCACTCTGCCTGCTTCCACCCGCCCCCAGTTTGTAGGGTTGTGACAACTTTCCTTTTCTTGGTTTTAATTTCTGAGATTACCATGCTGTGTGGACAGCATGCAGTGAGGGTGCATAACACCGTGCCTGGCACAAAGTAGGTGCTTAATAAATATTTGTTTAATTAAATGTATTTTTTAAAAAAACACTTCCCTCTTAGAACTGTTTTTACGGCGGCATCCCATCAGTTTTGGTATGTTACATTTTTGTTTTCATTTGTCTCAAGGTATTTTTTGATTTCTTCTTCAACCCATTGGTTGTTCATTAGCATGTTGTTTAATCTCCACATATTTATGAATTTTCCAGTTTTCTTCGTGTAATTAATTTCTAGTTTCATACCATTGTGGTCAGAAAAGATGCTTATATGATTTCAATTCTCTTAAATCTATTAAGTCTTGCTTTGCAGTCTAACATACAAGCTATCTTGTAAAATGTTCCATGTGCACCTAAGAAGAATGTGTATTCTGTTGCTTTTGGATGGATTGTTCTATAAATATCTGTTAAGTCCATCTGCTCTAACATGTTGTTGAGACCAATGTTTCTTTATTGATTTTCTGTCTGGATGTAAGTGGGGTATTGAAGTCCCCTACAACTATTGTGTTGCTGTCTATTCCCCCCTTTAGGCCTGTTAATATTTACTTTACATATTTAGGTGCTTCCACATTCAGTGCATACATAAATGTTATAGCCCCTTGTTGGACTGACCCCTTTATCATTATGTAATACCCTTCTTTATCTCTCATTACAGTCTTTTATTGTCTGTTTTGTCTGATATAAGTATAGCTATTCCAGCTTTCCTTTGGTTTCCATTTGCATGGGATATCTTTTTTCATCTCTTCACTTTCAGTCTGTGTGTCCTTACGTTTAAAGTGAGTCTCTTGTAGGTAGCCTATAGATGGGTCTTGTTTTTTTTAATCCATTCAGCCACTCAAAATCTTTTTTTTTTTTTTTTTTTTTTTTTGGGGGGGTACGCGGGCCTCTCACTGCTGTGGTCTCTCCCGTTGCGGAGCACAGGCTCCGGACGTGCAGGCTCAGCGGCCGTGGCTCACGGGCCCAGCCGCTCCGTGGCATGTGGGATCCTCCCGGACCGGGGCACGAACCCATATCCCCTGCATCGGCAGGCAGACTCTCAACCACTGCGCCACTAGGGAAGCCCCACTCTAAATCTTTTGATTGAAGAATTTAGCCCACTTACATTTAGGGTAATTATTGATAGGTATATGCTTACTGCCATTTTGTTAATTGTTTTCTGGTTGTTTTTATAGTCCTCTCTCTTCCTTTCTTCTCTTTCCTCTTCTTTTCCTCCTTCTTCTTCTTCCTCTTCCTTTGTGACTTGATTTCTTTTGTGGTATGCTTATATTCCTCTCTCTTTATCTTTTGTGTATTTACTGTAGGTTTTTGCTTTCTGGTTATATGAGGCTTACATATAACAACTTGTAACTATAACAGTCTATTTTAAGTTGATAACAACTTATGTTTGAGCCCATTCTAAAACTCAACATTTTTACTCCTCTCCACCCACTGCTTAATGGTTTTGATGTCACATTTTACATATATTTATCTTATGTATCCCTGAGCTAATTACTATACTCATTATTACCACTTTTGTCTTTTAATCATCATACTAGCTTTATAAGTAATCAAACCACTACCTTTACTGTATATTTACCTTTACAAATGAGATTTATACTTTCATATGTGCCCTTGTTACTACTTAGCAGCCTTTCTTTCAGCTTAAAGAAGGTTCTTTAACATTTCTTGTAAGGGTAGTTTAGTGGTGATGAATTCCTTTAGCTTTGCTTGTCCATAAAACTCTTTTATCTCTCCTTCAATTCTGAATGGTAACTTTACTGGGTACAGTATTCCTGGTTGGAAGTTTTTTTTTTCTTTCATCACTTTGAATATATCATGCCACTCCCTTCTGGCCTGCAAAGTGTATGCTAAAAAAAAAAATCTGATGATGGTTTTATGGGGGTTCCCTTGTATGCAACAAGTTGTTTTTCTCTTGCTGCTTTTAAAACTCTCTCGTCTTTAACTTTTGACACTTTAATTATAGTGTGCTTGGTGTGGGTCTCTTTGGATTCCTCTCTTTTGGTAGTCCTTGGTTTCCTGGCTCCAGATGTTTGTTTCCTTACCCAAGTTAGGGAATTTTTCATCATTATTTCTTCCAATAAGATTTCTGCCCCTTTCTCTCTCTCTTCACCTTCTGGGACTCCTATAATGCAAAT
The DNA here is from genome assembly GCF_003031525.2 of Neophocaena asiaeorientalis asiaeorientalis. Classification (NCBI taxonomy): domain Eukaryota; kingdom Metazoa; phylum Chordata; class Mammalia; order Artiodactyla; family Phocoenidae; genus Neophocaena; species Neophocaena asiaeorientalis. The sequence goes on from NW_020171804.1 coordinate 287,704, forward strand.
GTTAGTCTATTTGGTGTTGTCCCATAATTCCCTCAAGCTACCTTCACTCTTATCATTCTTTTTCCTTTTTCCTGCTGTAATTGGGTGAGTTCCACTGCCCTGTCCTCAAGTTGACGGATTGTTTTTTCTGCTTCATCTAGTCTGCTGTTGAACCCTCTGGTGTATTTTTCAGTTCAGTTATTGTATTCTTCAGCTCTGTTACTTCTATTTGGTACTTCCTTATATTTTCCATCTCTTTGTTGAAGTTCTCACTGTGTCTATCCATTCTTTTCCCTAGTTCAGTGAGCATCTTTATGACAATTACTTTGAACTCTTTACCAGGAAAATTATTTATCAGGTAAACAATTAAATATCATTTAATTATTTCACTGAAGTTTTTTTCTGGGGTTTTTATTTTGTTCTTTCATTTGGAAACTATTCCTCTGTTTCTTCATTTTGCTTGACTTTGTGTAGCTTTCTATCCAGTAGATGAAACCACCACCTCTCCCAGTCTTGAAGGAGTAACCTTGTCTAGAAGATAAAACTTGTTCAACCCTGCCCCAACTCTTGATTTTCCCTCAAATTTTGTACTTGTCCAAACAGCCTATTCTATTTTTAATAGCTCCCAGTAGTTAAGAATGTGCCAAGACCTGTCAATGTCCCGAAGAAGAGGATCTCAGTACCTAGATTCATGCTCATGCTGACTGGAAGTCCGACCTTCAGGCAGCAGCTTTTAAAGTACGCAAATACACACAGTCCTGTGGAACTGTAAGCATAAGCCCTGCGAGCCACCAGAGCCAGGTGATCTGGAGTTATCCCCTGGGCCACAGTTACAAAAATCAAGGCTCCTGATGAGCATAGCTCTTTTCTTGGTGATACCAGTGAGCTGGAGCAAGGCAGGTGGAGAGTGCCAAGATGGTGTCAACAGCCTACACGCCTTGAGAGTGGCTCTGTAAGCCACTAACTGTGGGCCAAACCTGAAGTCTGTCCCTCAAGCTGATGCTCTAAGATAAGCAAAGAAGGCTTCTTCACGGAAAGACTGGAGGGTATGCCTCAGTCCACTGTGCCCCGGGGGTGGCAGCCTGCCAAGAACCATCTCTCCAATTGCCACAGTCCTGTGCGACTCAGGAATGCAAGCCCTCCTAGTCCTCAGAACCAGGTGATCAAGGGGTGTTTCCTGGGTGGCCGCCACCGAAAAATGGGCACCACACAAAAATAACAGAGCACCAATGCAGGTAAAGATACCCTCCAGAAGACATGGCACTCTGTAGCACGGCAGAGGATAAGCAGAAAGATAACGTCCACCCTCCGAGATCTCTAGAAAAGATTATAATTAGCCCCTAAATGCATACCTAATTAGAAGCCTGCCCCTCAGGCCTCAGTCATGATGATTAGCCAACAGGCCTTCTTCATAGAAAGACAAAGCTCCTGGGTCTGTTACTTCTTGCTGTGCCTGAGGATGGCTGTTTAAGAACTCTTTCTCCATTGCTTACAGTCCTGTGAGACCCACGAGTGTACGCCCCACTGGTCACCAAGGCCAGGCAATGTATCAATAGATGAGTCCCCTGGAAGCAGTCACAAAAATCAGGGCACCAGACAAGGGTATGAGCTCCTTTCTGGGTGACGCCAGTTATTACAGTCCTATGGGACGAGGAATGCAAGCTCTTCTGACCTCCAGAGCCAGGTGATCAAGAGGCATCCCCTCGGCAGCAGCCACAAAAATCAGATGTGTGTAGAAGTTCCCTTCCAGGAGATACTGGTGCTCTGGAGCATGGCAAAGGGAAAGCACAAGCGCTACCAGTCTCCATCCCCAGAAAGTGTTCTAGCAGGCTCTTAGATGTGTGTGTTAAATTAGATGCCTGCCTCGCAGGCCAGTGCTTTAATATAAGCAGATGAGCCTTCTTCACTCTAAGTCTGGGTGTGATCGGCTGCCTGTGAGCCGGGCCCTAGAGTGTGTGGGTCCAAGTGCACCAGCCCTTTATAAGAGTCTCCACTCATATCGTTACAGTCTTGTGGGTCTAGGGGTGTGAGTCCCATCGGTCTTCAAAGTTAAATGTTTTAGGGGCTCGTCTTTCAAGTGCATGTCTTAAAAGCTGGCATGCCTGATGTGGGCACCTGTCATCAGAGAGAAGCTCCAGGTTTTGAGCTCCTTCCCAGCCGCTCCTACCCACTTCGATGTGGTTTTCTTCTCATTTGCTGAGTACAGTTATCACTCAGCCAGCCCTTAGGTTTCTCTAAGGGGAAATTGTTCCATATATAGTTGTAGAGTCAGCGTTTCTGTGGGAGGAGGGGAGTTTAGGATCTTCCTAAGTCACAGTCTTGAACTGGAACCAGGACTACATCAAACTAAAAAGCTTCTGCAAAGCAAAGGAAGCCATCAACAAAATGAAAAGGCCACCTACTGAATGGCAGAAAATATCTGCAAGTCAAATGTCTGATAAGGGGTTAATATCCAAAATACATACAGAACTCATACAACTCAACAGCAATAAAAAATAAATAAACAATAAAAATTTTAAAATTCAATTTAAAAATGGGCAGATCTGAATAGACATTTTTCAAAGAAGACATACAGATGGCCAATAGGTACATGAAAAGGTGTTCAACATCACTAATCAGCAGGGAAATGTATATCAAAACCATAATGAGCTATCACCTCACACCCGCTAGAAAGGCTACTATCAAAAAGAGGAGAAACACAAGTGTTGTCAAGAATGTGGAGAAAGGGGAACTCCTGTGCACTGTTGGCAGGAATGTAAATTGGTACAGCTACTATTGAAAACAGTATGAAAACTTCTCAAAAAATTAAAAATAGAAGTACCATACGATCCAGCAATTCCACTTCTACGTATTTATCCAAAGAAAATGAAAACATTAACTCAGAAAGATATATGTTCCCTCATATTCATTGCAGCATTATATACAGTAGCCAAAACATGGAAACAACCTAAATACCCACTGCTGGATGAATGGATAAAGAAATTGTGGTATACACATACAATGGAATATTATTCAGCCATAAAAAAGAATGACATCTTGCCATTTGTGACAACATGGATGGACCTCAAGGGCATTATGCTAAGTGAAATAAGTCAGACAGAGGAAGACAAATACCATATAATGTCTCTTATAAGTGGACCCTTTAAAAAAAAAAAAAAAAAAGCTCATAGATATAGAGAACAGATTGTTGGTTGCCAGAGGTGGGGTTAGGGGTTGGAGGAATTTTTTTTTAATTTAAATAAAATAAAATTTTAAAAAATAAATATTTTCTATAAAGTAAAAAGTATAGGGGACTTCCCTGGTGGTGGAGTGGTTAAGAATCCACGTGGTAATGCAGGGGACATGGGTTTGAGCCCTGGTCCAGGAAGATCCCACATGTCGCGGAGCAACTAAGCCCATGCACCACAACTACTGAGCCTGTGCTCTAGAGCCCACGTGCCACAACTACTGAGCCCAGGTGCCACAACTACTAAAGGCCACGCACCTAGAGCCCATGCTCTGCAGCAAGAGAAGCCACCACAATGAGAAGCCCATGCACTGCAACAAAGAGTAGCCCCCATTCACCGCAACTAGAGAAAGCCCACACGTGGCAACGAAGCAAAAATAAACAAATAAAATAAACAAAAAAATGACAGAACTGAAAAATATACTAACCAAATTAAAAATTTTGCTGGATGAACTCTCTAGTAGACTGGAGATGACAGAGGATATAGAATCAGTAAACTTGAAGAAAGATCAATAGAATTTACTCATTCTGAATAACAGGAGGAAAACAGACTGAAAGATAAAATGAACAGAGCCTCACAGATCTATGGGACAACGACACAAGATCCAACATTTATATCATATCATTCATATCATCTCAGAAGGCAGGGAGAAAGAATGAGGGGGTGAAAAAGTAATTAAATAAGGTCTTTTAAAACATCCCAATTCTTACAAAAGACATAAATGTACAGATTCAAGAAGCTGAGAAAACCCTAAATAGGAAAAACCTAAGAGACCCACACCAAGACACATCATGATTAAACTTCTGAAAGCTAAAAGCAAAGAAGAAAATCTTAATAATAGCCAGACAGAAATGATGTATTTATAATAGAGGAATACCATTCAAATGATAGCAGATTTCTCACCTGAAACCCTGGTGGTCAGAGGTGAGTGGCACAACATTTTTCAAGTGCAGAAAGAAAAGAATAGCCAATTGCAAAATCCAGTGAAATTATCCTTCAGGAAGGCAGGGGAAATAAAGATATTCCTAGATGAAGAAAAACTAAGAGAAATTTAAAGAATGGCTAAAGGAAGCTCTCCGAATAGAAAATAATAACAAAAGAAGGCTGGAAACTTCTTCAAGAAAAGAACAATGGAAGGACAAATATAAAGATAAACAGGGAATTCCCTGGTGGTCCAGTGGTTAGGACTCTGTGCTTCCACTGCCAGAGGCCAGGTTAGATCCCTGGTCAGGGAACTAAGATCCTACAAGCCACGTGGTGTGGCCAAAAAGTAAATAAAGATGAACACAATAGACTACTTCACTTCATGAATTTCTTTAATCACATTTTATGGCTAAAGCAAAAATCCTAATACCATCTAATGTGGTTCCTCAACGTAGAGGAAATACTGAAGACAGTTGTATTTTAAAACTTGGAAGGATAAAGAGACATTAACCAAAGTGTCTACACTCACTCAAAGTGATAAAATGTCAACACCAATGGATTGTGATCAGTTATATATGTATATGGAAATACCTAGTGAAATCACTAAATAAAAGTATGCAAGGCAATATACTAAAAAATGTTACAAATAAATCAGAGTGGAATTATTAAAAAAGGTTCAAGAAATCCAAAGAAAGCCAAGGAAAAAGAAACAGAGGAATGAGAAACAAAGGGAAAAAAACAGAAAATTTAAATAACAAATAAAAGCCTAACATACCAATAATTAACTATATATGGTCTAGATACACCAATTAAGAGACAGAGATTGGTAGAATGGATAAAAAAACATGCTCCAACTACATTCTGTCTACAAGGAACTCAGTTCAAAATAGAATGAAAATAAATGGATGGGAAAAGTATACCATGTAAACATATACTTTTTATTATTTTTATGATTTATATTAATATAGCAGGAGTGGCTATATTAAGTTGAGATAAAGCAGTATTCAGAGCATAGAAAATTACTAGGGACAGAGATGGACTTTACCTAATGATAAAAAGATATACCAAATAGGTATAGCAATCTTAAGTGTGTATGTATCAAACAACAGAGCTTCAAAATGCATGAAGCAAAACTGGTAGAGCTGAAAGGAGAAATTGAAAAATCCGGAATTAAAATTGGGGACTCTCAGGGAATTCCCTGGCAGTCCAGTGGTTAGGACTCTACACTTTCACTGCCAAGGGCACAGGTTTGATCCCTGGTCAGGGAACTAAGATCCTGCAAGCCGCGTGGCACGGCCAAAAATTAAAAGAATTAAAAAAAAAAAAAAAAAAAAAAAAAGTTGAGGACTCTCAGCAATTGATAAAACTACCAAACGGACAAGGATATAAGAAGTGAACAACACCATCAACCAACAGGAATTAATACTTACAGAACACACTCTACACCCAACAACAGCAGAATACACATTCTTTTCAAGTGCCCACTGACACCCACCAAGATAGACCACATCCTGGGTCATAAAACAAACTTTAACAAACTTAAAGGAATTGAATCACACAGAGTATGCCCTCTGACAATAATGGATTTAAAGCAGAAATCAGTAGAAAGACAAGAGTTTGTAGGAAACTCTACAAACACTTGCTTGGAAATTTAACAACATATCTGAAAGAAGAAGTCTCAAAGAAAAGTAAGACACAGAAAACTGAATTTAAAAAAAAGTTGTTGGATGCAGCTAAAGCAGCACTGAGAGGGAAATTTATAGCATTATGCATACATTAGGAAAGAGGAAAAACTGCAGATTAATTACCTAAGCTCCTATCTCAAGAAACCAGTAAAAAGAAGAGAAAAATAAACCCAAAGGAAGGGGAAGAAAATACAAAGGATAAGAGCAGAAATAAACAAAATAAAAAACACAAAGACTACAGAGAAAATAAATGAAGTAAAAAGCTGATTCTTAAAAAAAATCAATAAAATTAATAAAACTCTACTAAGATTGACAAGATAAAAAGAGAAAAGACACATTACCAATATCGAAAATGAAACAGAGGATATCATAACAGATCCTACAACCATCAAAAGGATCATGAGAGGATGCTATGAACACTTTTATACACATAAATTAGACAACTTAGAAGAAATGGACCAATTTCTCAAAAATTACAAACTACCAAAACTCAGACAAGATGAAATAATAACCTGAATAGTCCCACAACCGTTAAAGAAATTGAGTTGTAGAGAAAAACAAATACCGTATGTTAACACATATATATGGAATCTAAAAAAAAAATGGTTCTGAAGAACCTAGGGGCAGGACAGGAATGAAGATGCAGACATAGAGAATGGACTTGAGGACACGGGGAGGGGGAAGAGTAAGGTGGGATGAAGTGAGAGAGTGGCAATGGAATATATACACTACTGAATGTAAAACAGATAGCTAGTGGGAAGCAGCCGCATAGCACAGGGAGATCAGCTCAGTGCTTTGTGACCACCTAGAGGGGGTGGGATAGGGAGGGTGGGAGGGAGACACAAGAGGGAGGGAACATGGGGATATATGTATACGTATAGCTGATTCACTTTGCTATACAGCAGAAACTAACACAACATTGTAAAGCAATTATACTCCAGTAAAGATGTTAAAAAAAAAAGCCAATTTCATTTCTATATACTGAAAATGAATAAGAAGAAAGGAAAATAAAAGATGCAATACCATTTACAATTGACCCAAAGAATACAAAGTGTTTAAGTACATATGTCATTGACATATATACACTACCAAAGGTAAAATAGCTAGTGGGAAGCAGCTGCATAGCACAGGGAGATCAGCTCGGTGCTTTGTGACCACCTAGAGGGGTGGGATAGGGAGGGTGGGAGGGAGACGCAGGAGGGAGGGGATATGGGGATATATGTATACATATAGCTGATTCACTTTGTTATACAGCAGAAACTAACACACCATTGTAAAGCAATTATACTCTACAATAAAGATGTTAAAAAAAATACTTAGGTACAAATCTAATAAAACACATGCAGAATCTATATGAAGAAAATTACAAAATGCTGATGGAGAGATCAATGATGTAAATACTTGGAGAGACATACCACATTCATGGATTGGAAGATTTAACACAGTAAAGATGTCAATTCTTCTTAAATTGATTTACAGGTTTAGTGCAATTCTTACCAAAATCCGAATGAGATTTTTTGTAGTCTAGACAGGCTTATTCTAAAATTTGTATGAAAAGGGAAAGATCCTAGAATAACCAAAACAAGTATAAAAGAGAAAAAGATTCACAATGCCAAAGCTGACCATATAGCTACAGCACTCAAGACAGTGTGGTACTGATGGAGGGGTAGACACATAACTCAATGGAATAGAACTGAGAACCCAGAATAGATCCACTGAAATATGTCCAATTAATTTTTGATGAAAGAGCAAAAGCAAGTCAGTGGAGGAATGATAGCCCTTTCAATAAATGGTGCTGGAGCCATCAGGGGGTAAAAATAAGAACCTCAGCCTATACCTCACACTGCATACAAAAACTAACTCAAAATGGATCATGGACTTAAATGTAAAACATGAACTATAAAACTTCTAGAAAAAAACAGAAAATCCTTGAGACTTAGGACTACATTAAGATTTTTTAGATGATACCAAAAGCATGATTCATAAAAAAATTTTTAATAAATTGAACCTCATCAACATTAAAAACTTTTGCTCTGAGGAAGTCTATGCTAAAAGGATGAAAAGATTAATCACAGACTGGGAGAAAATATTTGCAAATGACGTATCAAACAAAAGACTTTTACCTAGAATATATTTTAAAAATTTAAACCTTAACATTAAAACAATCAATCCAATTAGGAAATGAGCAACACACTTGACAGACATTTCACCAAAGATATATAGATGGCAAAAGGCACACGAAAAGATGTCTACCATAGTTAGCCAGTGGAAAAATGTGAATTAAATCACAAGATACCAGGACCCACCTATTAAACTGGTTAAAGTACAAAATATTGACAGTGCCTGTATTAATTTCCTACTGCTGCTTTAACAAATTACCACAAATTCAGTAGCTTAAAAAAACAGTTACTTTCTCAGAGTCCTGGGAGTCAGAAGCCCCAGATGGGTCTCGTGGGGCAAGAATCAATGTTGGCAGGGCTGTGTCCTTGTGGAGGCTCTGGGAGAGAATCCTCTTCCTTGCCTTTTCCAGCTTGCAGACCCCACCTGCATTCCTTGGCCCACGGTCCCCTCGACCTGCAATTGCTGGTCAAGTCCTTCCATCATTACAGCACTCTGACACAAACTCTTCTGCCCCCCACTTCCAGGGTCTGGATGCAGAGGGAGTCCGTGGTGGGCAGTGCAGAGTGCTGGGGTTGCAGTATCTGACTGCCCACCTGCTACAGCCATCACCCGGATCCCATCTGCCTGGGCTCCCAAGCTTTCAGGAGAGCCCGGAAACTGAGACTTCTGTAAAATCTCATTTCCAATACCAGCAATGAGTTCAAAAAAAAAATTTTTTTTTTTTGGCCACGCCACGCAGCATCGGGGATCTTAGCATCCAGGATCTTAGTTCCCCGACCAGGGACTGAACCCGCGCCCCCTGCAGTGGAAGCACGGAGTCTTAACCACTAGAACACCAGGGAAGTCCTTTAAAAATATTTTAACGGGTATGAAGTTTCACTTTGGGAAGATGAAAAAGTTCTGGACACGGACGGTGGTGATGACTGCACACCAAGGTGAATGCACTTAATGCCGCTTCAAAATCGTTAAGATGGTAGATTTTGTGTTATGCATATTTACCACAATAAACATGTTAAAGGATGTGGACCTCCTGACTGCCCTGGCGACCAGGTCACCTTCCCACCTTGAGGTCAGGAGAGGAAGGGAGGCCTGAGGAAGTGGGGAGGAGAACAGAGGGAGGAGGGAAAGAGGGATGGGAACAGGGGAGATGAGAGCAGAGGGGAGAGAGGAGAGAAAATTGGAGGTGGGGGAGTGGGATGGAGGAAGGGGGGCAGAGGAGCAGAGGTGGGGGGAGAGAAATGGAACAGAGTTAAGAGGGGAGCCGAGGGGGCCTGGCCAGGGACTGTCCCCCCAGGGCTGGGGCTCCTTGAAGGAGGGCAGAGTGGTGACCTCTGTCAGGGTCTCTGAAGGCAATCGTGAGGGGCCAGCCAAGGCCAGGAGAAGCAGGGGGATCTGCAGGTGCAGGGTGGGCGGGAGGCCTGGCTCCAGGAGGCCAGGGGTGGCAGGCGGTGCTCCTCCCCTGCCCCACTGCTGACCCGCCATGGGGTGGTACCCCAGAAGGGCTGCAGGCACCAAAGGCCCTTCGCAAGCATGGGTCATTCTGCAGCTGAGGAAACTGAGGCATGAGGAGCCAGGCACCCTCCACCTCCCAATGGTGGCCTCCAGCCTGAGGCAAGGTTGGGGAGACTCACAGGTGCACCTCCAGCCATGGAGGTGGGGGTGAGAGGGGGGCAGGTTAGGGGGATCCATGGGGTTACGGTGCCCCTGGAGGGGTCAACAGGTGCCTCTTCAGGACCTGTCGCCCTGCACACCTGGGCCCGGGCCTGCACTTTCCGCCGGCACAGGGTTTCAAGCTTCCTAGTGGAGCAGGTCATGGGCCAGGATCCTGGGACCATGCGAGGTGAGCTGGGACCAGCTGGGCCAGGCGGGGAAATGAGGAGGGAGGACCGGGGGCGGGGGGGATA
>NW_020171804.1:297740-375115 GCF_003031525.2 Neophocaena asiaeorientalis asiaeorientalis
GGCTCCAAGGGGCCTGGCCCCCACCCACCCCCACCCCACTCCCCTTCCCCAAGCCTGCTCCTCTTCAGCACACATCAGAAGCTTCTCCCTGCTCGAATCCTCAGGAATTTGGGGTGAAATCCAAGGCACGACCCTGGCCTTCAAGACCTGGACTCCTTGGACGCCCACTCCCCCATCCCTGGCCCCAGGCCCTGGGGTATGTGGGCATGCTGTGGGCTCCACCTGGCCTGCCCGCCCCAGATCTCTGTGCTTTATATGGGTCACTAAGCCAGGAAGTCGGGGGTTCCAGAGGCCATGCTGTCTCCATCCAGCGTAAACACGGTGCGCCGTCTTGTGACTGGCGCTGGGAGGCGCTGATCCACAGTCCGAGGGGGCACCCAGGATGTCCTGATGCTGTCCAGTCCAACACACTGCGACGGAATGCTCCAGAAACACCGCCTGCCTCCCCCTTGACCAAGGGCTAATAGCTCCCCCAAGGAGTTGGCACAAACCTTGCACCTGGGAGACTAGGGGTGGCCCGCGTTGATGCTTTGCCCTCCCAGACACAGATGGGGCTGTTCACCTTGAGGACACACAGGATGTACGGGGCCCAGCAGGGAACGTCCTCTCCCCTCCTTCCTGCCCCTGCTTCCACTTCCCTTTGCTATCCTCCACCCTCTGCCGGCACCCTGCACCCTGGCCCATGGTCTCCTGCCCCTGCGCCCTCTGCACCGGCCCAGCCCTGACAGGTGGTCACTGAGGCTGCTGGCAGCTTCCCCACCTGAAGCCCCCGCTCTGCAGCCCTTCCCTGGCCTCTTGTTAACCCCAGACCCCCTGTGAGACGCTGTGTGGGCCAGGCACACCATCTTTGGGGCCTCTGACTTCCAGTGCCGCAGCTCAGCGATCTTCCCAAGTCCAGGCCCACCAGGGGACACTGCTCTAACCCTAACCGTAACACGATGCTCCTGACCCCAGTCCCTGCAAGGTCATAACCTGGGCAGCTTCCCAATTACCCGGCCCCTCAAGGAGCAGGCTTCACATCCCTGCAGGAGGGACCTCCCCCAAACCCCTGCTGCACCACTGCTTCACCGTGACCTCCGGTGGTCCCGTCCAGAGGTAGCCACCCCTCAGGGTCCTCCTCTGCAACGTCTGGGCTGATAGGGTTTCAGTAGGCGAATGCTGGGGGCCTTCCCCCCTCCTTCCATCATCCACCTACAGAGCATCAGCCAGGGCCAGGCCATCTCTGGGGTGACGCTGGGAATGGGGGCAGGAGCGGGGGCCCAGCTCACGCCTCGGGGGTGACACTTCCTCTGTGACCACTGCACAGTGGGGGTTTGAACCAAAATGTCCCTAATGCCCCATCCAACGCTGGCCAAAAAGCCTAGGATCCCTCCCAGGAGGAACCAGGACAGAGGTGGTAGAAGGCCTGGCTCGAGCTCCCTGGAGAAGCCCTGACTCACTCTCGGGTCCAGGCACCTCTCTCGCGACGGCCTCCATCTCCAGGGGACAGGCTCGGGCCTGCCCTGCAGGAGGATGGCCACGTCAGGCCCACTGGCTCTCTGTCCACAGCTGGCGTGACTCTTGTTCTACCAGGCTGGCCCCTCTCCGCACCATCAAGTCCGAGTCAGTCGCCAGACTCTCCCAGGGTGGGCTGCAGTGCGTGACCCCAGCCCCGCCCTCCCCACGCCAGCAGCAGCAGGTGCTCGAGCCTGCAGAGTGGGGCTAGGACGGCAGAGTGGCGTCCAGCTCAGGGCTCCGGGTTAAAAGGGGAGGACCTAGGACCCCCAGCTAGCACCCGACGGTCCTTTCTTCCCTCTGAAGGGAAGCCGGTGACCCAACCTTCAGTTGTAAAGAATAAAACCAAGGACGTAAGATAGAATAGACCAGATAAAACCATGCTCGTGTGGACTGGCTGAGGGGTGAGCTGAGTCTGAGACTACAGAATATATTCATTTTTCCTTGCCCCTGAAGTTGTGACAGGAACCTGAAGGAAGGGCCTCGGGATTCCTAACCACGTCCACGGGGGCATCAGGGAGCTGAGAGAGAGCATGCCAACCTGGTGTCCAGGAAAGGTATGCCGAGCAGCGGCCAGGCTGCAACCACCCGGCTCCCAGACCAGGGGGGACCAGTCCCACGTGTGCACCACTGTCGAGGGCAGGAGCTCTGCTCTAGAGCCTGCCCTCTGACGAAGAGGGAGAGAGCGCTTACCGAGGAGTGGCGATTGCGAGTCCACACACCATTCTTTATTCACGGAAACAAGTCGTCCAACCTGGGCTGAGCCTGCTGCCAGCTGGCCGTCTGGGGAGCAGAACGGAGGGGGGTTTGGGTCTGTTCCCCAGACTGTGTTCTGGGTGGTCAGGTCTTTGAAGGCAGCTGCCACCTCCTGGACACACTGGCACATAGACTACTCCTGACTCTTCTCCCTCCCGCACACTTTGGAGGCAAACTGTTGAGAGATGGTGCCTCTCCCTCCTGGCAGATTTTTCCTGCCCTGGGAGTTTGCAGTTCGCTTGGTAATTCCACTGCTGAGCCCTTTGCACATTCTTCACTCATTCAAGAAATGCTCACCAGGTCCTGCCCACTGAGCATGGCCCCTGGAATGGGGGAACGGGCGGGGGGGCTCTGGAGAGGCTGCCATGTGACTGAGGAAGGGGATGTGTCACACACCTGTTATGTCCGGAGCGGGTGCAGGCAGACTCGTGAGCCCAGCGTTCCGGGACCCGTGCAGGTAAATGGGGCACTGAGGACCCTCAGGCTGCAGCCTTCTGACTCCTGTTTGGAAATGCACGCAAGCTCTAGAGCTACAATCTTTTCTCCTGACCAAAAGCTTATTAGATTTCTGAAACCTGTATGGAGTCTTGCCAGGATGCAGGCTGGATGAGAAACACCTCTGGGAGATATTTAGGAATTTCCCATTTTGGCGTTTGCTGTGTACGCGGGCCTCAGGGCTAGAATTCAGGTAATGACCACACAATGAGAACTGTCTTGGCAACGATCGTCACACACAGACCCACAAGTGCTTAAATACAGATTTATTGCAAACCAACACCAGAGACAGGGTGATTTCGCAGGTGTGCACCCCACTTCCTTGGACCTCAGCTGACGGAGCTCAGTGGCCGAACTGCTGCTGCCAGGTTTGAAGAGAGAAAACAGGCAGAGTACACAGGCTCCAGGGCCCAGGCCGGCAGTGAGGGGCAGAGGTCTCCCACGAGACGGCGAGGGCAAACGAGCACTCCCTCCCCTGAAGCCCCGCACTCCCAGATGCCTGCGAGCTGCTGTTACAGCGGGCGGGGTGGGGAGAAACCAACACTGGAAATCAAATCGGGCAAAAGGAAGACAACTGACCACCGGGTCCACAGCTCCCAAAGTCTCCCAAACAGCTGAGGTGCAGGCACCACACCCCACCTGGTCACAGCAGAAGACCCCACGGGGGTGGCGGAGGGGAGGAGGAGACAGGGGCGTGTTGAGAATGGTTCTCTCACAGACACGTGCCAGTGAGACCTTTCACTACGTGGGACAGGTGTGCAAATCCTGAGGGCGCTACAGAGGGGCCTCCAGCAGCTCCGTGACCAGCCTCGGTGACAAGTGCAAACAGCAGGGCCCTGTGCTCCCGTGGTGGCGCTTCCCCCAGCCGCCTGGTGTCCACGCCTCCTGTGATGGCATCAGAGCAAGCAAACGCTTCCCAGGGACCCAGGGATGTGTCTACAGGGCGCTGTGAGCCAGAAACCTGCCCCCACAGACTGTGATGAAGCAGCTCCCACCTCTGCAGTTGAAGGGGGAAGTCTCCAGAAAGAATGCCCCCCGGACAGGGCTCCTTCCTCGCCCAGCCCAGAGAACAGAGCTCACGAGGGCAGGTTCCAGGGTGCAGAGACCTGCAAGGTCACTGCCCGGAAGGGCAGCCCCACAGTCCTGGTGAAGGGCACAGGCTCTGGGTCCTGGGACAGCGGTGGGAGCAGAGCCACAAGCTCTGTGTGGTGCAGTCTGGCCTCAGCCAGGAAAGGACCGAGGGCTGCACTGAGCAGCTGACACACCACGGGGCCTCCTGAGGGTGCCTGGCCCAGCTCACTTTGACAAGAACCGGATCCCCCGAGAGAAAAGTGCTAGGCTGGGTGGCAGCAGAGCAGCCCGGTCAGGAGAGGGACAGATCCTGCCGTGCCTGCACCTGAGGCCACGAGACACTTTCTTCCAGCGTCCAGATCCGGCGGCAGGACCCCAGTTTCCGCAGCTCCTCAACGAGGCTGAGGCAGGCGGTGAACGCGTACAAGCAGGCGGGCAAGACCACACGTGAACACACCCAGCAAAAGGTCGAGGCTGCGCTCTCCCCAAACTGGCCAGGAGCTCGGCCCTCAGGCTGCACAGCCCTGCCCACGCTTCAACAGCCGAGCAGCGCCCACGCCCGCCCCAAGCGTGAGAACGGCAAGCAGAGAGCACACGAGCAGCAAGCGGAGGGAGGGGGTGGCTAACGGCCGGGAGGGGCCGGAGCTGCGCCTGCCAGGACACCCCCTGCTCTCTAACACCCGCCCGGCACGGGCCACGCAGCCCCCGCCCTGCTCTACAACAGTCTGGAGATGCAGGGAGAGCGTGGAGGCCGGGTTCCCCCTTGAAAAGAAGGATGGCAAGGGTGAACCAGGCGAGCAAGTCCCCGCCGGCGAGGGCTTCCTTTCCTTCGGTCATTAAAACTGCACAGCCCCGGGGGAGATGTTGAACATGGCCGGGTCGAATCGCTGGCCTCGGAAGGGAGAGCCTTCAGCATCCCACCCCTTCTTCAGCATCTCATGGACTTTCTACAAACAGAAAATAGAAAGGTTAACTGTAGTCACCAGGCCCGCATGTCCTAGAGCAGGACTCTGCTCTGCTTCCTCCGGAAGAGGACCTGCCCAGGGTGACAGCAGACCCTCCGCAAGACTGTGCTTCCCACATGCAGATTCCACCCCCATCTTGTCCCCAGCGAAGCACCGGCTATCTTCCTGGCTCAGATGCTGTCCCTTCTCACCAGAAATACCTGTCTGAACTCCAAATGGCCTGAGGGCTACAGCCCACAGGGCTGACTGAGGTGCAAAGAGGGGTTCTCTGCTCCCCCTTCCCAGGGAGAAGGCTGGTGGCCTCGAGGCCTGCACCCTCAGATAGTCTGGGAATGACCCAGGCTGTGACTCAGAGAGGCCTCAGGGAGTCTGGCTGTAGACCCACCAGTCACCGACCCCTGCAGCCCTTGGGGGGCAGAGGTCAAAGCTGCTGGATCACGTATCCCAGCACATGGGTAGCCTAGACCATCCAGCCTTCAGGGGAGGCAGCAGGCCAAGCACTGTGGCCTGGGCCAGGGCACGGCAGGAGGCTGCGCCCGTGAGGGAGGTCCCTCGCGGTGCTGTAGGCCCTCCTTCCCCGCGGGTCCCCGGGTCTGCCCTCTGTGCTTCCCTGCGAATACATCAGGCTGGGAACCATCTCCCCTTCCTTCTGACCAGGAGAAACAAAGAGACTCACTGCCGCGGGGCCAGAAAGCCCTGCCCACCTCTGCCCTCCAGGCTGACAGACTGAGCTGAGGGGAAAACTCCCGGTATCTGGCGAGGCTGCAGGACTCCCCTCCTGACGGGGGCCTTCTTTTCCCTGTTATGAAACCTACGTGGTGCAGCAGCAAACACATCAAAGATGGGTAGTACATCTCAGGGATTAATCCATATTACTCCCAACTCGGTACAGATGACACACGCCAGGGATGCTGGGAAGGGCACTGGAGGAGCGGGCAGTGCTGCCCGCAAGCCGCCCCCCGGGGAGAAGGGGCCAGAGGGGCCGGCCCCGCCCACCAGCCTGACTCCGGGGCTTCCTGGCAGCCCTGCTGGGCCAGGCCTCCTCCTCCGTCCCCTCCCTCTTCCTCTAGCTCTCGCCCACCTGCCCCTCCGAAGCCCCCTCCTCCCAGTCTCTCAACTCACTCTGTGCCCCTCACCTGAGCACCTCCTCTGCTGAGTGAGCCCTGACCCACCTGACGGGCCCCTCACGCTCCAGCTCCATGGGGCCCCGGCCCGCTGCCCGCGCTGGTCCTGCCACACGCCCCTCATGGGCACCACCTGCTTTCTTAAGCCGCCCCTCCTCCCCGTAGCCCCCATCTGAAGCCACCAGCCAGTCCTGCTGACTCTCCAGCCCCAATTTCCTTCTTCTCCTGGGGACACTTTCCTCCGAGGACTCCAGAGACTGTCCGTGGCTTCAGCACCGCGAAGCCCAGCTCCCTCACCGCCAGGCCACGCCAGCTCTACTGGCTCCTCACGTCTCCAAAGCTCTTCTCTCCGTCCAGATCCTGCTCCCCACACTGAGCTTCCCTCAAGGCCCCGTGTACTGAGGACAGTCCACATGGAAGCCTGGGAGGCCACGCCAGCTCTACTGGCTCCTCACGTCTCCAAAGCTCTTCTCTCCGTCCAGATCCTGCTCCCCACACTGAGCTTCCCTCAAGGCCCCGTGTACTGAGGACAGTCCACATGGAAGCCTGGGAGGCCACGCCAGCTCTACTGGCTCCTCACGTCTCCAAAGCTCTTCTCTCCGTCCAGATCCTGCTCCCCACACTGAGCTTCCCTCAAGGCCCCGTGTACTGAGGACAGTCCACATGGAAGCCTGGGAGGCCCCGAATGTCTGCTAAGCCCAGATGAGTCCCAGACAGCAGTGCTGGTGCTCCCCCTCTACCACCACGGCCCTGAGCTGTCAGTCCTCTACCATCTCCAGCGAGGGCTGGCGAGCTGGAGGCCCCTGCCCATCCAGGAGCAGGTCAGCTGGGCGAGGGGTCACCCCTGAGTCCTGCCGCCTGCACCACCAGCCATGGGCTCCTGTGTGTCTGCTGAAGGTCTCCACAGGGCACTGCACTCGGCCAGGCACTCACGCCCCTTCATGGTCAGCACACTGCCTGGCACACGGCAAGCCCTTCCAGAATCCCTTTCGACTCAAACCACAGAGGTCTTTCCATTAGACTGCAGGGTCTTCCAGGCTCTTCTTCAGATCCTTCCTGATCGGCCGGCCCCATCCCTGAGCTCATCAACAGGGACTCGGCTTCCTACTTGGGTCTCACAGCCAGGTGCCTGCCCACTTCGGGGCAGCAACACCCACACTTTCGATGGCTGCACAAGGTCCCCTCCCGTCAGGCCAGCGTTCAGAGTGCTCTTTCACCTGGTGGCCACAGGCAAATGCAGCACAACTGGCTAAAACTGCCGCCTAAACGTGCACAGAGGTGGGTTGCACTCCGCGTCCTGTGCCCTGCGAGCTCAGCGATTACAGCCAGGGGCCAGTTTCCGTAGACAAGACCAGCAGATGCCTGTGATCCAGTGGTCAACCGTAGCCCTGGCCTCTAGCCCCAAAAGCCCAGGTGGGTCAGGGAGCCAGACCAAGAGGCGATTCAGAGACTCGGGGAGGGGTGACAGACAAGACTGGAACCAGCTCAGGGTTCAAACCCCAGCCCTGCTGCCAGACCAGCTGTGGGACCTTGAACACGTGCTGTGACCTCTAAACCTCGACCCCCCCTCTCAGGGGTGCTGCAACAGGGACCATGACCCAGCCAACCCGACCCAACCTGCGTGCAGTAAGCACTCACTAAGCACTCCCCTCCATGGCTCCTTGGCCGTTGAAAGAGCGAGGCGGGCCGTTTGCCTGCGAGGTCTGAATGAGACAGAAAGGAAGGACCACAGGCACGGGGCAGTGGGCGGGGGTGCTCGACGGCCCCAGGCCTAGAACACTCACAGTAGCCACAAAGTGAGGCCCCTGGGAGACAAAACAGGACGCCTGAGAATCTGAATGGCACTGGGGGTGGGGTGGAGGGCGGGCCTCGCGTCTGACACGTGAGCAGCCTTGGAGATGGGCCGTGGTGCCATGGCTCAAACTCCCGGTGCTGTTCACGTGGGACACCGGGAACTAAAAATAACCTGAGAAAAGCAACCCTCACCTCTGCAGGGAGCCACTCTTGGGAGTATTAAAGCAGAAGGAAGACGGTACACGTCTAACTAATCCTCCTCGTTGTGGCCACCACAGGCTCAGGCACGAGCCTCCTCTTCAGTCACTAACTTCCTCCCGTCCCCCCACAGCCGCAGGCACACGTCTCACACCTCTGACGTTTGGAAGTGACTTGGAAGGACTTTCTTCCCATTGGCCCTTTGTGGTCAAACCCGAACCGCCCCGAGGCAGGGCTGGGCCTGACTCTCCCTCCTGTGCTGAGGGTCCTGGAGGGGCTGAGGGGAGGGATCCGTCCGCACGGCCCCAGCGTGTCAGCTAGCAACACGCGATACCACCGGGACCCCCGCGGACAGACAGCTCTTGGCTCTGCCAGCTGGGAACCCCATCCCAGGCGGCCAGGAGGCCAGCGTGCCCGCGCCAGGAGCCCGCAGCAGCACGCCCCGCCCCCGCTCCGGCCCCAGAGGGCCCGTACCAGCTCGTGGCTCTGCGGCTTGCCCTGCAGCTTCTGCTGGTAGTCGAAGGCGAGCCTGTCCAGGACGGCACGCTCCTCCTCGTCCACCGTGGCCATGGAGCGCTCCTTGTTGATCTGGTCGATGTCGATTTGCTCCTCCCCCTCCAGGATGGCGTTCCACCAGTACTCGCCCACCTTGTTCAGGCTCACCTGGCACACGAGGGCAGAGACACAGTCAGTGTCAGGCAGGTGGCACCGGGGACCCAGTGGGGCTGTCCGGACCCCGGGCACTGAGTACTCCACTGCCCACCACCATGACTGGGCGGTGCCTGCAGTCCTTGTCCCCCAGGTCCTCTCAGAAGACACTGACCCCGTAGGCATCAGCACCCGCACCGCTCGGTCACCAGGAGCCCAGCCCGCTCGGACCAGAGTGGGGCGTTTCCCAGCACTCCGAGCTGCCCCATCCGCTGGTACCCAGACCCCGTCATGGTCTCCCGAGCTGCCGAGGGAAGCCTGAGCCCAAACAGGAGCTTCTGTCAATATCCACCTGCCCGGGCCCCGCTAGCTCACCCCTCTCCCTCCTGCTGACCGTTCCCGCCTCCAAGTGCAGCACCCAGGCTCCTGCCTGCTGGGGGGACCAAGCACTCGGCCTGACAATGACTACCCCCCCAGCCAGACGCCCAGGCGCCTTGTCCCATTCTCTTTCCTGGCCAGGCGGCTGCAAGAGTGGCTCCCCAGCCCTGCGACCGCTGCATGTGGCTCACCTGCCACTCAGCCTCACGGTGCAGCCGAGGAGGGACGGGGGGAGTCGGGGGGACACAAGAACTCAGAGACGGGGACTGCAGAATAGCAGGGCTTTGCCTGAAGCTGATGCCAAGTACACGCATCCCAGGGACCACACAGGGAGGGCCCAGGCCACCACCTCCCCACGGTCACTGGCCGGCTCATCGGGAAACTCTTTACTGACTGGCCAAGAACTGACAGGGGGGCTGCCCACGCTCCCTCACTCTGTCCACTCTCAGACGGGATGTAAGCCCCACTCATGCCCAGAGGGGCAGGGAGGAGACACAGAGATGGCGGAGCCAGCAGTGAGAGCGGCGCTTCCTCACAGGAGCACCATGAGGAGAGGCTCACTGGCCAGCGGGCAATCCTGACAAAGTGGAGTGCGAGCTGGCCCACGGGCGACATCTGTGAAGACACCGCAGGCCCATGGGTCCTAAGGAGTCGGCCCCGTGGCTCACGGGCTGCGGGGAGCGGTGCTGCCAGCTCCAGCCCTGCTGCCCGAGTCCACGGAGAGCCCCTGCGGAGCCCGGGTCCCACAGCGTCACAGCAGAGCTAAGTCCCGGCCCTGAGAGCGGCTGAGGCATGGGCAGTGATGAGGGCGGGTCACACAGTGGAGACAACCTCCAGGAAACCACAAGCACAGCACTAATGTCAGCATCTCAGCACATTACAAAAGCACGTTGCCCCACTTCTGACCATCCTGGGTGGACGCGGGCGTGAAGATGGCAGGGGTGAGATGGCAGGGGTTCTGAGCACCCGCTGCCCACCTGATCAGATGAATAACCTCTACCCTGCCAATGACACTGTTTACATTCAGGGTGCAGCTTCTGTTTTCAGATGCTCTGTCTAGCCAGCTTCTGGCCAACTGCACTCTCCTGCTTGCACGCGCAGACCTGACCTGGCCCTCAGAGCCCCCAGTGCCGAGCACTGAGCCCCGTCTTTACAGAGCTGCAGATCACTGCGCCAGTGCAACAGAAACCTTCCACGGGGGCAATACATTCTCTTCTTACCATTCCAGGAGAGACTTCTGAGGAAGTCGGCCCTCTGTATCCACAGGTTCTGCATCCACTGAAGTCAACCAACTCCAGATCAAAAATATTTGGAAAAAAAAATTTCCAGAAAGTTCCAAAATGCAAGACTTGAACTTGTCACACTTCAGCAACTGTTTACATAGTATTTACATTGCATTAGGTATATGATGTGAAGTAAACAGGAGGATGTACGCAGGTTACATGCAAACACTACACCGTTTATGTAAGGGACTAGAGCATCCTTGGACGCTGGTATCCTTTGGGGGCGGGGAGAGGTGGGGGGAGGGCTGGGTTCTGGAACCAATCCCCTGAGGATACTGAGAGACGACTGTAAATCTCCAGAGACAACAGACCCTTTAGACTCATTTTACTTGTATCTTCGTCAGTCGTCATCATGGCCAAGATCTCTCTAACATGTATTGTTAGCGCTCACAACCTCTGTAAAATACCCACTGTTACCTCTACCTAGAAGTCAGCGCCTCGCCTGGATCGCCCAGCGCTACAGGCAGAACAGAGCCACGCTCGGGCCAGCAGCCCGTGACAGCGCTGTGGGGTCAGCCCAATCCCCGCCCCGGGGCTCTGCTGCCGCTTCTGCACGTACGAACCACACACGGGGTGTCCCAGCCAGGTCCACACACACATCCAGGCCCGACACAGCTCGGGGGCTCAACGGGACTGACCCTGAAAACAAGGAGCCTGGTGGGCCTTGCTGCCCGGGCCTCGTGTGTCCACAGAACAAGTCCGCCTGGGCACTCTGCAGACCCAAGAAACATCAAGATGAGCCCAGCACCACAGTAAAAATAATTTAAGGTGAAATTCACATTAACATAAAATTAACCACTTTAAGGTGAACAGTTCAATGCATTTAGCGCCTTCACAAGGGTCTGAGCTATTACCACCTCTTATCTAGTTCCAGAACACTCTCATCGCCACAAAAGGAGAACCCGTGCCCATGAGCAGTCACTCCCCGCTCTGTCCCTCCCCCAGCCCTGGCAACAAATCACTTATTTGCCTGTTCTGGACATTTCCCAAAAACGGACCCACAGGCTATGTGCCCTGTGCCTGGCTTCTTTCACTCAGCACAACGTCCTCACGGTCCATTCACACGCTAGTGAGCCAGAACTTCATCCCTGTTTCAGGTGGAATAACACAGAGTGCAGCAGCAAGAGGACACGGGTGAAATGTTCTTGGAATGGAGCTCAAGGATTCAGGTCTAAAAGTAACATCTTTGATAAAGCAGTCTGATGCTTTAACATTTGGGTTTGATTTTTTATTTTAACATTTTTAAATTTTTTTTTTAAATCAGGTTTGCGGAGGCGTAAGCTGGCACACAGTAAAATTCACTCTCTTGAGGGTGCCTCCTATGAGTTTTGACAAATGCAGCCACGTAGCCACCACTGCTATCGAGCACACCCCAAAGCTCGCGGTCCCCTTTCGACGGCGATCCCTTCAGCCCCTGACACTTGCTTTGCCATTTCGCTGGTCTGTGTCTGTTGGTCTGCTCTTCTCTTAGCGCAGTGGCCTGGTGTTCAGCCATGCTACGCGCGCATGGGGGTCACCCCCTGACATAGGCCGACGCACCTGTGGGTGGACAGGTGGGTGTTTCCAGGGTTCAGTGGTCAGCTACCAGGCTGCCTGCAGGGCTTTGTGGTCTCCTTTCCCCTTCGTAGGTATCCAGCAGTGGGACTGCTAGGTCCTATGGTAAGTGCACATGTAACTTTATAAAAACTGTCAAACTGTTTTCCAAACCACCTGCACGGTTTGGCCTTCCCATCCACAGTGCAGGGGAGCCCCAGGGGCTCCACACTGTCACCAGTCCCTGCTCCTGTCGATTCTTTCCAGGAGCCAATCAAATAAGCGTGAAGTGACATGTCGCCGTGGTTTTAATTGGTATTGCCTTAATGACTAACGACGTTGAGCATCTTTTCATGGGCTTATTTGCCATCTCATTTCTTAAAACATTCTATTTAGAATAATTTCAAACTTATAAGTCATTAGAATTATTCAAGTACAAAGAATACCTTTTCCTCGAGTCACCCACTGTTAACATGCTACGCCTTTTCTTTATCACGTGTGTGTGTGTCTGCACATACGCTCTCACTCTAGTGTAAGTTTATAATATGGGGTAAATTACCGGTATTTTTTTGGAATCATCTTGGCCCTTTACCCCTAATACTTTGGTGAGTGTCTCCTTCCTGAAGGTACGGAAGTTCTTTACTATAGTAACTTCAGCTCACCTTCCCTCCTGCACAGGATCCAGTCCAGGGTCCTGACTACATCTTAGTGGGCCTGTCCCCTTTCATCTGGAACGTTCCACCGCCTTTGTCTTCTGTTGTTAAGGACCATCCTTCATTTGGGGTTTGTTTGGTGCTTCCTCCTGATTAAGCTCAGGGATGTGCCCCCACAGGACCTGCACAGGTGATGCTGCAGCCCTCCTGGGATATCCCCCCGGAGGCACAGATGTCATGTGCCACATTCCCGGGGCTCCTCCCTGACCCCATCTGCCCCACAATATGGCAGGGACACGACACTTCCAGCCCCAACAGGTGCTGTGCAGGGGCCAGCAGGGGCCTTCTCCCCCATGATGGAGCCACTTACGCCTCTGTCGTCAGCACCGGCTCCTGGACACGTAGCATCTCAATGGCTCACTCATTCCCATCCCTGATCACACAGCGCTCAGAGTGCCCCATCTTGGCTGGTCACGGGTGGTTGCTGTGACCTGATAACACACCCTCGTTCCTTGGCTTTCCTCCAGGTTCCTTTTAGCAATCGGTCCCAGACCTAGAATCAGTTTCTCAGGGGAACCCCTAGAGTGCTGGTTGAACAGTTTTCCCAAAATGTCCTCAGAGAAACTTCCAACTCCACATGGCTCAGCTCACCTCAGCACCCCGATCTGTGTGGTGATGATGACTCACCCACACTCATCTCCCTCCCCTCCTTTGTCACAGAACGCTGCTTCTATTCAGAGAGGGAGGCAGTGCGCCCGGCGAGGAGGATGGCTCCTTGCAGCTGCCCGTATGTGGGATCAAGCTTGGGCCAAGGAGATGCAGGTGAAAGCTGTGGGATGGGGCTTCAGAGAGGCGCCTTGAAACAAGGACAGAGGACAGGGAGAGGCAGCGGGGGCCTGCTCAGCTCCAGGTGCTTCTGCGGAGAGGACGCGGCCCCAGCCAGACCGCTGGCCTCTCAGGGCTCTGCCAGAGGCAGCACTGCGGTGGGCAACCTCCTGGTTTTAATGTCGTCAACAAGTGTTTTAAGCTTAAACATTAAAGCACTGTAGGGCCAGACAGAACCCGGCCGTGGTGGGCTGTGGCTGCGAGGCAGGTGACCACGCAGTGCCAAGCTGCGTCTCCACTCTCCTCCCCCGTGGGACGAGGGGACGCGCGCTCTGTCCACCAGGAGCGTGGTCTTCCAGTTCTGCTCGACACGTCCCTTCTGTTCACGGGCAACTTCTCTAGAACATGCGGACTCGGGCTACCTGCTTTCTCAACACCCGGTGGAGATCCAGGGGTTGGTGATGATGCCAAAAATGTGACCACCTTGAGAAACACGACGGGTCCTGGGAGACATGAGCGCTGAAGGCCAAGAACTCGCATTTCAGTCCCTGGACTAATTTCCAGGCTTTGGGCTCTTGCCAAAATACTAACGTAATTTAACTTGTATTTTAAGCTGAACGATGGCCCCTCAGAGCCAGGCAGGGGGCCGGTGGCCACCAGCGACAAAACAGAAGTGGTGAGCCACTTCACAGAGAAACACACATCCCCACTCGCAAACAGCCCAGTGCCAGGGCACACAGGGATCTGCTGATGTCACAGAAATCCGACATCCTTCTTAGGGGAGCCCACGGCAATGGCCGAGGACTACACTCAGCCTGTAACTCTACTTTTGAGAACTGTAATCTAAATATATAATCTAAATACGGGGCACGCAGCTTATATAAAAACACTCATAGGTTCAAGCAGCAGACACACCCAGTAGCGCGAGCTTTAAGGCAAGCAGATGAAGGTCTGTGGACACTCTGCAGCTACTGCACCAGCTTTAAATGACTCGAGTGTGGATCGTGTCAGCGTGTGGACTGGCATCGCCTCACGAATGGCTACAAACGCCGAGACCGCGGAGCCTCGAGGGCTCGAGGCCATGGCCTGCAGGTGCCCGCGGCAGGGCCATTAGCCCCACCTGCAGGGAGAAACCAGGACAGTGAGCTGAGGTGGGTTCTGGGACAGAACAAGGCACGGGGGGAGGCCCCGATTTCGCGTCTCGGGAACCAAGAAAGGAGCTTGCCTCAGAATCAAGAAGCCTCATTTAACATTCTCGAGTGTGGGAGGGAGGGAGGCAGGAGCTGTCATCCGGGTTTAGCTGCCACCCCTGCCTGCTCTGAAAGCCTGCCCGGGCGTGTCTGATGTGGATCCGGCTCTGGCAAGGAGGGAGTGGTGGCTGGGCATCAAGGGGCATGTCTGCACTGGCCTGCTTGGGAGGGCTGGACCCGGACCACGGACTCTGGTAAGGTGACAGGCACGCCTGGGGTGACCCCTCCTGTCCCAAGTGGCCCCCACAGAGATCATGCCACGTAAGGCCTGGGCTAGTATCCTGGGGCAGCCGTAACAAAGCGCCACGCGCTGCGGGCTTCAAACAAGACACTTATTCTCTCCGTCTAGAGGCTGGGAAGCCAACACCAAGGTGTCGCGGCGCTGTACTCCCTCCAGAGCTTCCAGGGGACCTTGCCTTGCCTTCACTTCACTCTGTGTCTGTCTCTTTTCCTCTTGTAAGGACACCTGTCACTGGATTTAGGGCCCACCTGGATAATCCAGGATGATCTCATCATCGCAAGGTCCTTAACCTCATCACATCTGCAAAGGCCCCGTCTCCAAATAAGGACCTATTTGCAGGTTCTGGGATCTGGCGAGGACATCTGGGGGCCCCTTTTGGCCCACGCAGCCTTTAGGAGGAGGGCCCTTGGCTATTTTCCTTAGTCGCCCCAGTGCCCAGCACAGGGTCTACCACTTAGTGACAAGCAACCAACAAACGTCTGGGGATCAACCAACCAAGGCTCTGGGCCTCACTTCAAGATCGAGGAGCGGAGGTCCAGTGAGGCTGAAGGCGGCCAGTGAGTGGGGCTGAGGCATAAAGCAGGCCTGGCCACCTGGGCAGCCACGCTCTCCCCCTCCAGAGGCTCGAGGGAACGGCACTTGTTCTGGTCAGCAAAGGCCCCAGGGTCTTCACACATCAAAGCCATATGCTTACTGAGCTACAATATCGTCTCAGATACGTGGTCCTCAATGTTACCAGTAAATAAATAATTACACTAAGAACACACCCAACCTTCAGCTCCACAAGCAGCAATGTCTCCATTAAGACACTGGCATCGGCTGTACCCGAGGACCGTGGTCAGGAGGAAGGCGGAGACAGGCAGGATCCCCGCAACTCCTGAGAAGGTGCACGCCAGGTGTGCAGGGGGCTGGGCTGGCAGGGAAGCTCCGGAAGAGGATGTGATGCTCTAAATTAAGTCCTCTTCTTTTTCTACAAGTGGTGGAGCAGCATTAGAAATGTGATGCCATCCACGGATGATGAAAGCCACTCGAAGGAACCTCGGGAAAGAACCAGCCCAGCACCTGCAATTCTGAGAGGTGTCTCCGTGGACCTCGCAGGGTTACGCAGGAGCAGAACAGCCAGAAGCCACGCTCACGGGCAGTGACAGGTGCACCGCAGCCCGTTCTGCTTCTTTATAACTCCTCGAGCAGCAGGTGCTTGGCAAAAGCAAACTGGAAAACTAAAAGGCAGTCAGGGCACAAGCCTCCCCCTGGACCAGAGGAGGGCCTGGAACGACCACGGGGCCTGGGAGCATGACCGGACACCGAGGCCGTCTCATCAAGGTCAGCAGGGAAGGCGACGCACCAGTCTCCCTGCTGGCCCGGGGCTGTTGGTCACAAGCTACGCTGCGCCGCTGCCAGCTCTCCTCCCCGCGCCTACTCGCTCCTGGGTGCCTTTCAGCTCAAAGTTAGAGAAGGAGGGAAACGGGAGGCTTCTGGGTCTGGGGTCTGGCTCCACCCTGAGCAAGCTCTTCACCCTCTCTGAGCGTCAGCATCCTGATTTGTACAACAGGCTTGCAGAGATGAAACAGCAGCACCAGGCACCTCACAGAGCCAGGGCCAAAGTGTACCCAATAGATGGAGGCCATAATTACAAGGAGTTAATGCCCTGGCCACAAGCCACGTCCGTATTCAGACGCAAGTTGCACAAAACATGCAAAAAAGGTGACACGGCTCTGGAACAGGCATGAAGAAGTCAACATCACCTCTGGCAACGAAAATCCCAAGAGTGAGGTACCTGGTTAACAACCACATCTCTGCAGAAGCCACGTCAAGTGCAGGGAATCCTCGGTACCCTGATCACAACTCCGACAGACCTGCGTGTAAACAGTGGCTGTGGACCTTCAGCGTCCAGCAACGAGATCAGTCTTTCCGTCCCAGGCGGGGACTCGAAGACAACAGGGCTGAAGACAACAGAAGCACCCCTCAGAGGGAGCAAAGCACAACCAGCTGTCTGCCGGGACGAGCTCTACGTGCACAGCTCTGGGCGGTCCATCAACCCCACACAGGAGGAGTGAGGCCCGGCATCCGTGGACAATGGGGCACCCAGGATCACGGGTCCACGCTCCCTGTGACCACTTGAGCCATCACAGCGGCACCGGGAGAGGGTGGGCTGCCTGCTGCGGCCTCCCGCTGGCTGCCTGCGTGACCTCAGGAGGCGGGGGGGATAATGAGACCCTGGCTTCCTACTTCCCACAATCGTGGGAGGTGCAAATGAGACCATGCCCATGAAGGTATTCTGCAAACGGAACTGGTGGTTAAGAGCATGGGCCGTAGTCTGGGGAGCGGCACTGGGGGTGGGGAGGCACGGGGTGAACAGACGAGCGACTGAACCCGAGGGTGATAAGGGGGAAATCATCATGACTGTTGCACACTAGTGGCGAGAAGCAGAAACCTCGGAAGGGCAGGGGAGGTGCGACAGAGCACGGTTTAAGCAAGACTCGGGCAGACTTGGCCGGCGCTCTGCCACCGGGTGTTCCTGTCACACAGAGGGGCCTGTGTGTGCTCGGGGGTCCCGGGCATGCCGAGACCTCCAGCCCCCCCAGCAGTGATGGAATGCTCTCCGCTCCACCGGGTTTGTGTGTCTGCGAGCTGCGAGCAGCCAGAAGAGAGCGCCGCGGGCCTTGTCGGTCAGGACCAAGCAGGCAGGCCCATGGGCACCTATTCCCAGAGAGAGTGGATCACGAAGAAACGGCACACTTTGCACGTATAAACAACATGCCTATATAAAATTCTGAGGTCTTTTGTGCCCAAAGACTTAGTATTTTTCTTTTCATCTTTACCCCTTTCACCACGCCCTGGTTAAGCATCCCAGCAGGAAGGAAGAGGAAAGGAACGAACCCAAATATATAGTCTCCCTTCGCTGTATGAAGCCTCTCTTCGCTGTATGAAGCCTCCCTGGGTGCTGCCCACTGACCAGGTGCAAGGCTCTGACGAGGGAGGATGGAGCCACCGAAGACTCTAGTAACTGGAACACGTACCCCTTCGTTTGGATCTTGCACCCTTGGCTAGCTTAGCCAGTTGAGACCCACTTTGTCAAACAGGCTGTCTGTTTGAATTTAGTAACTCTGCATCCCCCAGACTGGCATTCATGAAAGCGACCTGCCTTTTAATTTTTAACTTCTTTGGTTTTGCCGTAGATGTAACTGAATCCCTGGAGAGCAGAAGCCTCTGGAACTGAGGGGACACGTCCGGGGTGAGCACAGCCGCGCTCTGGGGATGATGCCCCAGCGGGACCTCCTCCGTGGTCACTGCATGCGGTCTGTGCATGGGCAGGACAGGAAGCAGTGAGAAACACTGCACTCCAGCGCCCCTCCGTTTGTTGTTGACACGGGCCCCACCTCAAGGAAGCAAGCAGTGGGACGCCGAGAGGCCAAGGCTGTAGATGCAGCAGTGACAGTCAGCTGAGGCCCACAAAGGTGCCCTTCGAGCTGCTCAGAAAACACCGAGGAAACTCCCCAGCTGGCAGAAATCAACACCCTCACAGCATCACTGCCCACACTTACCAAAACGCACTTCCCGGGTTCAAGGCTCCAGAGGGAGCTCTCGGTGTTGATCTTGTGGGTGAACTTTCCTTCCATGAGGACGCGCTCCCCGTTTTCCTCCAGCACGGCCACCCGGATGGAGCTGCTGCTGAGGGCCACAGAGACCTGGAACAGAGCGGAGGAGAATCATCTCGCGCTGGGAAGGTGGTGGCCGGCGTGCTCCAGGGTGGGAGGGAACGGAGGTTTCCAAGGCGCCTGACCTCACACTGCAGGAGAACAAGAACCAGCCCGGAGGTCATCAGGCTCTCTGAATGACGAAAACCATACCAACCAATTCACACGTGAAGCAGCCTCTGCATCATCGTCTCCTCCAAGGAAACGCACTAGAAGATGCCTCGATACGCGTAACGGTAACGCGGGGGACTTTGTGGGAACCGCTGGTTTCCTGCCGCAAACTCTACTCCGGTTAGGGGAGGCCAACTCCCTGGGCAGAGGGCAAGCAGGGCCGGCAGCAGGGGCTGTGCTCCCCCGACGCCCACCCTGCTGTCTGGCGTGGACAGCAGCCCTGCCCTGGAGGACACGCCCGGGGGAGGCAGAGCAGCCGCGAGCCCGGCTCTGCTGCCTGCCAGGAGCTGCTGTGCCATCTGTGGCCACAGCTCAGCTTTCACCCAGGAGGGTAAGGCCAGGTGCTCTGGTTTTATATTTTGTCTTTGTTCTCCCATCTCCTCATTCGCTGGAAACGCCCTCTCCCTGCTCTCACTGTCTGTCTCCACAACAGCGCTGGAGCTGCTGGACTGGGGGCCTTATTTCGTGTGTGTACCCCGGCCAGCAGGATCCCAAGCACGTAGACCCCAGGACGTTCGGCAGACCAGTAAACAGAGAGGAAAGAAAACAGAACTCCAGGTTTATTTTTCCCCCACTTCTTCTAAATTCTAAATTTTGTGTTTTATAACGTAAAAATCTTTTATAATAGTATTTGCATAATGTCCGCATTAGGACTTTCTCACGGGTGGGTGGTGTCAGTCAAGGCGCCAAAACAGCCTGGAGATGGCCCTCCCATGTCACTTGCAAAGTGCTTATTAAATGCACTTGAAAAGAAACCCTCGGCGTCACAGAATTTTCAAACTGGAGTCTACACCTGTCAGTGGAATCTGATACTATAACCTACCTGTATTTTAAATAACCATAAATAAGCGATGGAAAAGGAGAGAGATGCCTGCGCACACCGTGTCCGCATGCAGGCCCCAGGGGGGTCCTGTGAGCCCCAGCTCCAATTGCACCCAATTTCTGAGAGAATGTACCACTTAACTCGGTTCTGCTAAGGCATGGGCACAACTCACTTCACTCCCAGCTGCCCAACAGCGGCCCAGCGCACTCCTAGACAGATGCAGACAATCGCTGGCCAAATCGCGTGTCCCTGACCACGAACTCGGATGTGCGGTGAACACCTGACAAAGCGGACCAAGGCTCCACCAGTCCTGGCCTCCCAGGAACAAGCTCACTTTAACAAATAAAATCCTCCAGCCAACTTTATGTAACGGGATAATTTCCAAACCTGGGTGAGCTTCTCACAACGCTCGTCTCTTATACAAAGGGGATGTACCCAAGCACCGAGGGGAAACCAGACCAGAGATGCTTCCAGGAGCTCCACAGTTCAAGACGTCACTCTGGGAACAGGCGGCCGTCTCCTGAACTCCATGACCCACAGAGATGACAGGAAGAAAGCATGCAGAGAAAAACCCCAGACAACACAGGGAAGAAGGGAGAGGCCAGGACAGAGAAACTTTCAACAACTCTATGGAGAGGAAGGAGACGCATGTGGCGAGAGACAGCACGGAGCAGGGACAAGCACAGCTGAGTGGTGCTTCTGGCTGGCAGTCAGCAGGTATGGAGCATGGAAGCAGAGCGGCTGAGTCAGTCCACGGGCAGCCGTGCCAACGGAAACCCCGTGAGAAGGGATAAGAACCCACTGTGTGCCATGGAGCTACAGGGGGCCCTGCTCCAGAAAAACTGGCCGGCAGTCTGAGGGAACTGGGTGGACACCCAGCCCAACACACTGCATGGCAAAGGCAGCCAGTCAACTCCTCAGCTGTGAGCAGCGAGGGGAGCGGCAGACCTCAGACACGTAAAGGAGAAAACCATCAACCTCATCCCACACTCCAAAGAATGGGGAAGAGGTTTTTTTTCTTTTTTGCCGCACCACCCCCTGCAATGGAAGTGTGGAATCCTAACCACTGGACCACTAGGGAATTCCCACTATATTTTTAAAATAAAAAAACTAACAGGGAACTAAGGATTGCATTCTATGAGAAAAAGCAGCAGCACAAAAAGACAGACTTAGGTTAAAAAAAAAGATTACAGAGCTAATTAGGAAAAAAGGGAATTCTAAAATATTTCCAATTTATACCCTCGGAGAGATTTGAGAAGATACGGTATCTACAGAACCAGAATAAAACATGAAAACAGAACTAGACAAAACAAACGCTTAGAAAAAAAGAGAGTGAAAATACGATTTTCAACAGAAAAGCTGGAAGATAAAAGTCAAAGAAATCAAGGTAGAGCCAGGAACCAATCCAGGCAATCAGTTTGGCATTCCAGAAACTGTGACAGCAACAAGACAATTTTCCAGAGCTTAAGAAAAATATGGCTTCAGTTTAAAAGGACCCACTGAGGGCTGAACAGGACGAATGAAAGACTTCCACAAACTCATGACATTTCATACCACTGAGTATTTAAAATAAGGTCTTAAAAGTTCCAAATAGGAGGAAAAAAGTTTACTCACAAAGAACCGGAATGGAAGACATTTCTAGAAGCAGTAACAGCGGATGTAAGAAGACAGGAGAATAATGCCTTCAATCTTGTTAGGGGAGATTTTTTTTTTTTGGCCACACTACACGGCTTGCAGGATCTCAGTTCCCCGACCAGGGATCGAACCCGGGCCACAGCAGTAAAAGCCCAGGCTCCTAACCACTACGCCAGCAGGGAACTCCCAGGAAAGTATTTTTTAAAGTTAGAATTCTATAAAAACTCAAACCACAAAATAAGCAGAAGTTTAAAATAACCGCATTTTAAGACATTCAAGAACGCTGCACTTATTACCACACATCATTTCGAGAAAGTTACCTGAGTCTATACCACAACAAAATGAGGATGAAAACAGAGGAAGATCCTGGATGAGGAGGGGGGTCAAAATCCACTTACAGAATGAGTAAGTTCTGGGGATCTAATGTACAGCATGGTGACTGTAATGAACAATACTAAACGGTACATTTGGAAGCTGCTAAGAGAGTAGAACTTAAAAGTTTTCATCACGAGAAAAAATTTATAACTATGTGAGGTGATGAAGGTTAATTAAACTTATTGTGGTAATCATTTTGCTAAACATACACATCCCAAGTAATTATGCTGTACACCTGAAATTAATACATTATATGTCAAATATATCTCAATAAAACTAGGGGAAAAAAAGAGGAAGATCCAACAAGGATCTAAAACACAGTGAATTTAACCTAGAAGTGCAGTGAAAAGAAGCTCCAGGATGCAAGCTATACAACCGAACTAGAAAATAATCAGTCCGGATGGGAGTCAGAGGCGAGAGGGTCTGCAGGAAGTGATTTCTAAACAATACACAGTACTAGTGAGAGTCTGAATAATTCTGAGATTATGATGAAAGTGTACTATTTTTTGACAAGAAAAAAAGAAAGACAGCCAGAAACTCCAGAAAAACAAAAAACTATACAAGAAACTACTGATCCAAAGGGATGTAACGAAAATGGAGTAAGGACCTGCCAAGCAGCTTGATGGGAGGAGCAGCAGAGACCAGAGCCCTGAGTGTAAGGGGTGGCGGGCTCAGGGCACTTGCACTCTCCGCGTCCCGGCAGCCTGAGCCAGATGACACGGGAAACCCTAGGTCCCCTGAGACCTTCCCGGGCAGCCACTCTGGCTGGCAGGCACGGCTGAGGCCCTGGGGGCACGGCGGCAAACACCAGAGACCAGAACCACCCTGGTGGGAGGGGCCGCGAGGCTATTTATTCATAGTTGACAACTTGACAACATATGCATAGGAAACATCTGCCCAAAGATCCCAGGAACTAGTACTGTGATTTCTGAGGTTGGGGTGGGGGCTGGTATAGGATAAAAGGGCAGAGGCAGGAAAGAAACCTCTCCTTGTACATTTTATTCTTTTGAACAGGTAAATGTCCTATGCATTCAAACAAAAACAATTTTTTAACAGATAAATGCAGCCTATTAGCCTTTTCTGCTATGGAAGTTTCCTATAAAAAAGAGTCTTCCTACATTTTTTCTAAACGCCTTCTAAGAAGGGAACACCGTGTAATAGAGCTTTTAAGCACAAATTCCTACAGCTGAATCAAGCTCTGGGGCACAGCGTCACTGTACAAGACATGCCCAGGGGCCTTGGTGCTGTTCTGGAAGGTTCCCACGGTGAGGCGAGAGATGGCATGCAGCATGGCCGTGAGCCCACCAGCCAGCAGGAAGGGCCTCATCCGTCAGTAAAGACCATGCACAATCTCCGAGAGGAAAGAGAATACTGAGAAGGAAAGTAATTCACTTGTCACTCAATGTCATCCAGTCATGACTGTGTGCAACAATATCATGACATTTTCCACGCAAAAGACAACTGATCAGACAGAGAGGAGGTGGGAGCCGGGTCCTGCGCTCCGCTCCACCACCGTCTCACCGGACAGTGTGGCGCCCTAGAGGTTTGTGTCTCCAGGAGAGCTCTCTCATCTTCAAAATGAGAGTCAGACTAAAACTCTCTGGAGTTCAATTTTCCTGCATTAAAATCCTATGATTCAATGAAATGCCAGGTTTATAACCAGCCCCAGCTGACATTAGCGATCACACACACAACGTCCTGATGGCAAAGTTCCTTCTCCCTACCCCATGGCTACGCTAAGGAAAGAATGCGGAACTCGGCTGCTTTTCCCGTGCAGAGCGGACAGAACAAAGAACGTGATGAAGCAAAGACCTAACTACATTTCACTGATGAATGAAACCAAAGCTTCATGTTGAGAAGTTTTCCGTTAGATGCACCAGCAAAATGATAAAAACAACAGACAAAAAAAACAGTCGCATGTAAAATAAGAACGCTTGAACTTAAAGCGTTACGCACATGCGTTTATCTGTTCCCCACTACCCTTGAGAGGCAAATACGTTTTCCACAGGGAAAAAATTCGCAAGGAGTAAAGGAGGGGCAATGTTCTGAGGCCTCAAGCACCAAGCTACAGCTGAAGAAGAGGGGGCCCAGGACCCCCCTGCATTAACCCTCAGTGCTCCTACATCTACCCATTACCCCCAACACCCTTGGCCCCTCACACACAGAGCTAACTACAAACCCAGAACAACTGCGACTTCATCAGCTGAGCCGCTACAATCACAGCTACCAGCATGATGCTATCGGATAGGTGCCACAGACAAAAATAAACACTGCTGACAGGTAGCCGTGACAGGTACCACAGGGAAGAGCTGGAAAGGAGCCAGCCCAGAAAGAAAGTGGCAACTCAGAAAAAACCCTTAGGCCAGCAAAAGCCGAGAGATACAAAATAAACTTATCCCTAGGTTTAAAGTGAGGCATGCCTAAAACTCTTTAGATCACCAAGAACTAGAGAGACCATGCATTTTTCAAAGGTTGCAGTATAAAAGCGACCTGGAATTTGAAAGTTGCTAGGAGAGTAAATCTTAGAAGTTCTCATCACACACACACACAGTTCTGTAATATGGTGAGCATGTTAACCAGACTTACTGCGGTGACCATTCTGCAGCACACACAGATATCAAACCATTATATTGTACACCTGAAACTAATATAACATTGTATGCCAATTATACATCAATTTTTTAATGATATGGGGAAAAATACTATTGAAGGAGAAAAAAATTCAACCACGTAGGAGACTAGTGTAAATTAAGTCAGCAGGTGTCACAAAGTGCCAACACTAGATAAATAAATGCCTTACGGGGAACACGCCTCTTCCAATCCCGGCGTCACAAACACCCAGGCTCATCCACACCCCGCGAGTAATGGGAGCGCTGGCTCCAGAGCAAGCCAGCCTGGAGAGACCCTCACTGTCTCCGCGTTTCCCCCTGTGCACACCGCAACGCCTCGAAGGGCTGCTGGGAAGAAGGGCCCGAGGGGTGCCAACAGCCTGTTTATGCTCCGCACGGCACCCGCCACACCCTGGAACTGTACTGGCGCACCTGCTGCCATCAGCTGAGCCCCACGCAGGTCAGCTCCAGAGCAGCGATCTTGTTTGAGTCTTGGGGACCATCGTGTGGTCAGTAAACGTCTAATGCAGGAATGAGCAAAACCCAGGGTTATCCTCAGTGAAAGCGAGGCCATCTCCTCCCAGAGGTCACAACAAGTGGATTTAGGAGGCATAGGTATGACTGAGGCATGACGGTCTGTCCCTCAGCGCGATGAGACGAAGGACAGGCCCCTCACAATACACCGCTCATGGCAGGGCAGCATCGTGAGACTGACACCCCAATGACCAGTGTGTACATCTGAGATGCTGTTTTCAATGGGAAGGTTTCCCGGATGGCTGTGGGAAGTTCAGCAAGAGATGCCAGGTAACCTGTGTCTCTTAAGTCAAAGAAAGAGAAAATAACTAGTTGTTTTTTTTTCTTTCTGGCCGCACAGCGCAGCTTACGGGATCTTAGTTCCCCGACCAGAGATTGAACCCTCATCATCGGCAGTGAAAGCGCGGGGTCCTAACCACTGGACCACCAGGGAAGTCCCCAAAATAACTAGTTTTAGGTTGGGCCTAACACAAGTCCTTCCAGAGAAAGCTCCAGAAGTTCATGGAGAAGTTAGAAGACAGACATTAGACCAGGAAGCTGTAACATTTTTAGCCAAGTAGTGAAGTATAGTTACCAACGCTTTTCATAATTTATTCGCCTACACACAAGGCAATCCTACCAAAAATCAAAATGAAAATCAACACCTGACCCACTAAAACTCTAAAGGATGCTGAACAAACTATTCTGACAAGGAAGGTCAGCCTGCACCCACTATGACCCACCACAATCAGCGGGAACACAGTCATCAAAAGTAGGACTCTGTAGGGATGACCCCTAGTTACCTGGTCTGACCTGGATCCTAAAGTCCATTGGGTCACTGGTCGCTGAGCCTTGGTGAGATCTCCTGGGATGGGGTGGGAAAGGGAGAAAGGGAGGAACGAGCAGACAGTGCTGCTGCAGCCACCATCTCCAGGACACCCTGACGCACACCCACGTGGAGCCGTGAAGGCTCAGGGGCTCCTGTCCGGCTCCTGTCTTCCGTGCCGCAGAATGAACTGCATTTGTCTGACACTGGCGGAAAGCAGCAGTATTCTTAGAGGCTTCCTGGGCCCCACCCGGACTCCTGCACAGGGCAGGCCTGTTTTAGGTAGAGCCTAGGGAACCAGGGAGGGAGCAGCAGGGGCCTCAGGACAGGGGTGGGGTGGAGGGGAGGCCTGGAGGGGCTCACTCACTGCCCAGAACCTGGATCCACACACGTACCCAGACCAGCAGGAGCCACTTTACAGGCCATCGTTTCTCGAAAATGTATATGAAACTCAATTTCTGTTTTACTTGCTCTGGGACCTTCTCTTTGAAAGAAGCCAGCAGTTATTTCGCTTTATCAAGTGAGGAGTGGGACACAGGGAAAACAGCATGAGCTTCAGAAGCAAACACACGAGAATCAAACCACGGCTTTACCACTGCACCCATTCAGCCATTCACTCCTTCAGAAACATTCGGGCAGTGCTCACTGGCCCCGGCACAGCAAGAGTGACGGAGACACATGGTGACTTTTCCATGTCACCTGGATAACCAAGTAACTTCTCTCGCCCTCAATTTCTGATCTATAAAACATAAAAGATACTACTTACTTTGCACGTTGTAGTTTCTCATTATGACTGAAATAAGGAAACAGTTTCTGGCATATATCGGAATTTTTTATATTACGGATTATAGTAACAATGTCCCATTTCACGTGAGAGTTTTTCCTTTAAAGTGATGCCTACCTGTTTCCAACGAGCTACAATCATGTTATTCTCAGCAACGTCCCCAAGTAAACATCTCTCTCCTGCTAAAAGATTAAATTTCTACTCACTCAAGCTCATTAAGATGGAGAAATCAACTCAAGCTGTAAATGTTACAACTCCACAGAGCACAGGACTGGAAGTCCACTTGTCACTACAGAACATGTAGTTCTTTGCTTTGCCTCTTGGGACTCCACTTTCTCCATCTATGAAATGGGTATAACAATAATTGCTTTGCCTACTCTGTAGTGCTTTTGCAGAGACTAAAGGCAATAAATGATATGAAAATACTGTCATTAAAAAGCAACAACAAAGCTCAGGTTCTATTCACATAGGGGGCTGAGCTGGGTCTCATACTTGACGTGGTTAAAGAGGATATGGGGTGGCAGGCTTGTGACTGCAGAAAAGAAGTGGTTTTGTGTTGGTGGCGAAACGGGGAGACCAGCTCCAGTGCAGCCCACAGCCTGAAGCCTATGCCCCAAGGAAAGAAGCTGAGCAGAGAAGCTGGGAAGAACCCCCGGGGTTACCTGCTTGCCCTTCACCACGTGCTTGGGCACCGGCACCTTGAGCTCCAGGTCAGTGTAGTCCTGGGACCAAGCGTAGTTCTCACGCACAGCACCATTGTAGCTGTCGGGGTTTCTCTGGAACTGCTCCTGCCTCCTGAGAAAGAACAAGAAGTAAGATGACAGCCCAGGCCCACACACAGGGCAGGAAGGCCACAGGGGAACCCAGGTACATACTGTCTCTAGGTTGTGAGAATTTTCACCTAATCTCACTTGGTTTTGCATCTAAAACTCTCCCTCTCTCTGGGAGATTTCGTTTCTGACCCCCCAGCTCGAGCTTCCTGGGAGGTCACAGGAACAAAGGGAAAAGCCAAGGAGAAGACCCTGAGTGCAGCACCCTTAAGGTTAGGGAAAGTATCCGCCACCATAGACCACGGCACAGCCTGGTCCTCCCGGTCTTCATGAAGCTTAGAAACCAGGCCAGCCCACAAACCAAAGAGCCTCATTAATAAAATCCTGAGGGGACTTCCCTGGTGGTGCAGTGGTTAAAAATCTGCCTGCCGATGCAGGGGACACAGGTTCGAGCCCTGGTCCAGGAAGATCCCACATGCCACGGAGCAACTAAGCCCGTGCGCCACAACTACTGAGCCTGCGCTCTAGAGCCTGAGAACCACAACTACTGAGCCCACACACCACAACTACTGAAGCCTGCACGCCCTAGAGCCTGAGTGCCGCAACTACCGAGCCCGTGTGCTGCAACTACTGAAGACCACACACCTGGAGCCCATGCTCTGCAACAAGAGAAGCCACCGCAGTGAGAAGCCTGCGTACTAACACCAGCCTCCATTTTCTCTCGGTAAATAAATGAAAGCCAAGGCAATGCACTAAACTGCAGGCTTTCCTAAGATGCGAGCAGTGTGCTTATGAGACAGCCTAGAAAAAACCCAGTCAGCCAAACCCTCCTGTACACGCATTACCAACCCAGCACAGATGCAAACAGGCATGGCCAAGAAGCTGATGTTAAAAATAAAATACAATAAAAGACTTGCCACAGAATTT
Organism: Neophocaena asiaeorientalis asiaeorientalis; assembly: GCF_003031525.2. Taxonomy (NCBI): domain Eukaryota; kingdom Metazoa; phylum Chordata; class Mammalia; order Artiodactyla; family Phocoenidae; genus Neophocaena; species Neophocaena asiaeorientalis. Next base: position 325,580 of record NW_020171804.1, read on the forward strand.
AACAGTGTTAATGATAGTATGAACACCATACAAAAATAAGTGTAGAGTCCATCATAGTGAGTTTTAGATCTAAATTAAAGACAGAAGCTTAGTCGGGGAGCAGGCAACACCTATGAGGAAGGACATCCCCCAAAACAGATTCATTCGGCCACCTTCTCCTGCCCCCGGAGAGCCCAGCAGATGCACCTGGAGGGAGCGGCCGACGGATGAGATTCCCCTCACTGTGAGCATCTGCATGTGTGCAGATGGAAACACCCAGAAAAGGGTCAAGAACACATGTACCCCATCAGCCCCTCACCTCTGGTCAGGAGGAGTTGGGAGCGGTGGTTAATGAGGACGCACTTTTTCTGGCAAAAGTTTTAAGCCAAGAACATGTTTACCTCCTGTGGGTATGCTTTACACACCTTGTATCTGAGGCTGGGCGTCCATCACAGCCCAGGCTCTCTGGGCTGGTAAACTGGTGGCTGCTACAGGCTGAACCATGTCCCCCAAAATTAATACGCTGAAGTCCTAACTCTCAGCACCTCCTTTGGAGACAGGGTCTACACAGAGGTAATCCAGTTAGAATGAGGTCATTAGGGTGGGCCCTGATCCAATGGGACCGCGTCCTTAAAGGGAGAGAGATCCGGACACGAAGACACACGCACAGAGGGACAACATGTAGAGACTCGGGGAAAAGACAGCCACATGGCGACGGCGAGGCAGCTGCCAAGTCAAGGGACGCTGAGGGCTGTCAGCCACCCCAGAAGCTGGAAGAGGCAAGGAAAGGTTCTACCCAGAGTCCCAAAGGGAATGCAGCCCCACAACACCCTGATCCTGGACTTACGACTGCACAACTACGGGAGGATTTATTTCTGTTGATCTAAGCCACCCAGTTTGTGGTACTTTTTGCAGCAGTTTAGGTCAGGGGCAGGGCTGGGCACTGACCAATCAGAACAGATGCCAGCCCCAAACTACCTGCTCACGTGGCCAGGGAGGGATGGCGGGCCCCTGTGGGGCCCTAGAGCCACAGAGGAAGCAGGGTGGGGCAAAGGAGACGGGAACGGCCAAAGCCTGGCCACAGGGTGGTCAGAGTAAGCCTGATGCGGATGCCACCAAATGCAAGCGTCTGCAGAGGGGCTGCAGTGATGCGAGGAAAGCTTTCAATATACTACAGAACTGACAGAGGACATGCAGCTTTTGTGCATGGTACAGGTTCAGTCTTCTAAGAAAACACACACACAAAGACGTGTGTGTATGTATAAAAGGAAGTCCATTAAGCCTCTGTGGTTGTCTCTGGGTAGCAGGATCACAAGCAGTTTGATTTTCTTTTCTGTATCTTTAGGTATTGTCCGAATTCCCTACAACATGCAGACACTTTACCACCAGGAGAAAAAGAGCTCTCTTTAAGAACACACTGACAGGAGACGGTGATCTGCCCTGTGGCCCCCACTCCCGGGAGCTCTCCAGTGGCCACGCCAGCCTGCTTGCCTGCTGAGCCCCTGAAACAGGTCTGGGGGACAGGGTGGCCCAATACCCACGTGTCCCTGACCCACAGGCTTCCTCCCCGCTCTAGCACCTACTGCAGCTGTAAAGCTCACATCTGACAAACACTTGAACGTGCACAGAATACCGCCAATGAGCACCAAGTAACAGGAGGGGTGGGAGGAGGCCTGACCCTCCCCGTACATCTTCTCTGCATGGCCTTTTGAATCGTGTGTGTACGTTACCTGTATGAAATAATCAAGGTTATGAAAACACGGAAATAAAATACCCACACACAAAATAAAAGCCTATGTGGCCTGGCACTGGCAGAGGTTAGGAAATAAACCTAAGGACCCTCAAAGTGGGGGGACAGCTACTTCCCATGACATACGGCTAAGCCCTTATCGGCTGCCATCCACATGGGCCCTCCGACCAGGACGGCCAGCAGACAGCAGAGGACGGGAGATGCCATGAGGTCACACCTCCTCAAGGGGCCACCCTCCACCCCAGGGCGGCTGTGCTCAGGGAACCCCCTCCCCCAGAGCAGGAGAGGCGCGGCTCAGCAGGCGCTTGCCCCCCTCCCCCCAGACCTGCAGCCTCTTCCCAGCGGAGCCAGGAGAGTCGCTCCCAGCACAGATCAGCAAGCTGCTGGGCGTTTTTAACTCTAAAAATCCACCTTCTCTTTAAATACAGTTGATTACTTCCAGCCAACAGTGCCCAACAGTAAGTCTCCTGCCATGTGCAGGTGCTCTGGGCCCCCGCCCTCACCCTGTCCCCCACCAGCCTGCGGCCACCCCCCTGCAGCTGCTGGCCAGCGCTGGGGGTGGGGAAGGGGGAAGGAGGAGCGTGAGTCAGCAGCCAGGGCGCCGCGGCGGTGGCGGGCGGCGCTGGCCACAGGCCTCACTGCAGCCCCCACGCCTGGAGCCGCAGCAGTGGATTACAGGGTTGCGACCGTGTTAAAGGAAACGCCAGGCCCTGTGTCTCCAAGGAACCGGCTCTGCTGGGCAGACGCCCACAGCCAGCATCACCTGCACAGGTGGGGGATGAGCTCAGGCCGCCCCCACTCTCCCCCTCCACGCCCCTGCGCCACGGCAGCGTGGGAATTAGAACAGCCAGTGGCAAGGAGGAGTCGTCGCGGGTAAAAGGGGTCACAGCCCCCAGATAAAGGCTTTTGTGCAGCAGGCTGGAGCCCATACAGGGAATGGGTTATAATTCGGGGAGAAGCCGGGGCTGCTCTCAGGCCCCTTCCCAGGCTCCCGGGGTTGGGGGTGGCTCCCCCTACGTGAAGACAGGTGCTGGGCAGTGCTCACCAGGTTCCCAGAGCCAGAAAGAGCTGCTTTCACCCTGGAACATCCTGCCTCCACACACTCACACTTGCCCCTCATGACCTAAGGCAAAGGCCACCTCTCCACCGTCCTCAGTGGTGCCCAGGTGTGACAGCTCTGGCCACACCTCCCTACCCACCTGTAGATGCCACTGCCCCTGAACCCAGTGGGAGGGGCCAGGGCTTATGCGTGTACGAGCACACGTGTCGTGCATGGGTGCGTGTGCATGAGCACATCATGTGACCATGTGTGCTGTAAGCACGTGCATGGTGTGTACGTGTGGTGTGCACGTGTGCTATACGCACGTTTGTGGTGTGTGTGCGTGTACGGGGTGTATTAGGTGGTCAGGAGACAGCAGCTCATCCTCTCTCTTCACAGCCCAGCTCCATCTCTCATCGACTTCCTTCTCTTCTCACTGACCCCACCATATCCCACATGTGGGTGGCAGCCATTGGAAACACAGTGATTTTTCCTCTGGATTTCTGCATCTTCCAACCCATACAAAGTGAGCATTGTTAGAACACCTGCCCACCTCGGAGCCCCAACTCCCTGCTTCGGAAGCCCAGCACCAACTGTGCCCTCCTGGAAGCAGGTCCCCGGGCAGCATTCTCAGCACTGCAGTGTGACTGTCGGGGCCTGGATCCTTAGCCATTGTGACTGCCTGGGATGACCACGCCACACCATGTCACACTTCACCTCTGCAGCTGAGAAAGGAAAGCGTCAGATGGCAGCGTCGGTCCACATGACCTGCCCAGAGGGCGCTCTGCGCCAGGCGCCCCACCGTCCTCCCCAGCCTCCTGCCCAGTCTCCTCTGGGGCCCCCCACCTGCAGGATCCTTTCTAGTACCTGCCTCTTCTCAGCTCCTCAGGCAACAGGAGCCAACACCACCGGGCCCCAGGTGCGGGGCTCAGAGCCCTCTACACCAGGCCCAGTGGTCACTGAAAACCCCGTGTCCACAGCACTCAAGGCCCAAGGCCGACCCCATGTCACTGGGTGCCAGTCATGAAACCTCAAGCAGGTCATGGCACTCCGGTCCCTGGTCCCCAACCATAAAACCAGAACACTGACAGCTCTGTCCCAAAGAGTGGCCAAGAAGAATAAGCGAGACAAACGTGTAAAATGGCCCAAACGGGAAAATGTTCAGGGTCACCGCCCTCTGCGCGCTGGATCACTGCCCTCTTCAGTGCCTTCCCACCCAGTTAGAAAGTCTGCCTACGGACGCAAGACTCAACAAGTGACTTTTATGAATAGAGATTTCTTGACCTTCTGGGGCATTCAGGGAGGGAAGTTATGCATTCTGCCTAATAAGCTTCCAGTTCTACCCTTGAGTTTCTTTTTAAAAATCTCACATCAATAAGTTTATCTACACTGATCTCACTAGTTTAGCAACTGCCACCAATCGGTCTCCCCAGATAGTAGCGGGCCTGCCTTACCAACAGGACCAGAGCCCCTGTGGAGAGGTGGCTAGTCTCCAGCCGGCCTAAGCTAAGTAGTCCCCTGAGAGCAAAGATGCCATTCAAGGTGAGGAGGGTCCCACGAGAGGCACACGGGACCCCCAGAGGGCTCCTGCTGGCCAAAGATGGGACAATTTGAGAATCAAAAAGAATAATGTGAAATAGTTAAAGATCCATGAGCTCATAAAACCCCAGTGGTCACCTCTGGTGAGCAGAGCATAGCTCAGTCTGAAAATTAATTTAAAAAACAAAAAGGTTCTACAGGAACTGGAATTTCAGAAAAGCCAAGTCCCTCTATAAGGATTCCAGAAAAGCCAAGTCCCTCTATAAGATAATAAATGAAGGCATAACAGAATGAGAAAATCACCACTGTGTAAACTACAATGGAAACGTTGAGGCTGGGCAGCATCCCTTGACAGACGCTGAGCGCTAGGTGAGCGGCAGATGGGAGTCTGCCCACGGAAGGATCAGAAAATCACCTATGTCCGCAACAGCCAGATACCAGGCACCTCCTGAGAGAGCCTCACCTTTGCTGTAGTCCTGCACCAACGCTGGGCCTTAAATCCACCCCACCCCACAGGTCTAATCACTAGACTATAGGGAGCACAAGGGACAGAGAACATCTTCATCAAAACCATGTACATTGGGGCTTCCCTGTGGTGCAGTGGTTAAGAATCCGCCTGCCAATGCAGGGGACACGGATTCCATCCCTGGTCCGGGAAGATCCCACATGCTGCAGAGCAACTAAGCCCGTGTGCCACAACTACTGAGCCCATGCGCCACAACTACTGAAGCCCATGTGCCCTAGAGCCCACGTATCACAGCTACTGAGCCTGCATGCTGCAACTACTGAAGCCCGTGCGTCTAGAGCCCATGCTCCGCAACAAGAGAAGCCACTGCAATGAGAAACCCGCGCACCACAAGGAAGAGTAGCCCCCAGTCACTGCAACTAGAGAAAGGCCGCGCGCAGCAACGAAGACCCAACGCAGCCAGAAAAGCAACACCACCAAAAAAAAAAATAAAACCAGCCAAGTCCAGAATCTGGAAAATTACAATAGACAAAACTCTAAGTTTCTTTACAAATAAATGGCATAAAATGAAAAAAGAGAAGGGAAATGATTCTAAATTAAGAGACTTAGAAGATACAGCAACCAAATGTAATGTTTGGACCTGCTGGAATACTATTTTGAAAAAACTAACTGAAAAAAGACATTTTGAGACAATCAGGAAAGAGTGAACACAGACTGGACATTAGATGATTATAAGGAACCATAAATTTATAAGTTACGATAATTACATTAAGCCCTTATTTTTTTTTTACTGAAGTATATATATGGGTGAAGTCTGGGATTTGCCATATCAAAAAAAAAAGTCTGGGATTAGGGACAGAAATGAAACACGAATCATGACATGCTGCTAACAAGGAAGGGGGGAAACCTCGTGGACATTCGTTATGCTACGCTTTCCTTTTTGTGTCACAAAACCTGAAGGGTTTGTCTTGGTTATGCACCCAGGAGTGGGCCTGCTGGGTCAAGAGTGTAAAAGTAAGCAACCCACCCTTAAGAGGCAGCGCGAACTCATTTCCAAGGGCTGCCCCAATTCACCATGCACCAGTGGTGTGCACGGGGTCCCGTCAACCCACGGGGTCATGTTCAACACTGTCACACTTTCTAAAGTTTTACGAAGTAAAAATATATAAAAAATAGTATTTCCGTATGGTCTTGATTCACATTTCTCTGCGTATTAATGTTAACTGGCCGTATATGCGACTCATTTCTGTGAAATTCCTGCCATGGCTTTTGTTTGTGCTTTCCCTGGTTTGAAGAAGTTCTCTATAAACTTTTGATAAGAATTCTTCGTTGGTTTCATAGTTTACAAACGACTTCTCCTGGTTTATTAACTTGTCTTCCTACTTCCTTCCAGATGTTTAACTCAAGCTCCATCACTACCACCAAAAGATCTTCACAGCTCCTCACCTCCTTGAGGTCTGAAGGGTGTCGTCGCGCCTATTTTCTAACAGGAATACTCTAAGTTTTTAATCTCTACTTTTTGGAGTTATTGCTCCCTTTGCATTCAGCATGGTTTCCCTGTGTAGTCTTTTCTTCTCTTGACCAGTTGTACCAGGAGCTTGTCTAAATATAAAGGGAAAGTCCAGCTGAGGAACACAGAGGGGCCAGCTGGGGACAGGACTGGCCCGTGGTCACTGCGTGCACCAGCCTAGCTCCTCCAGGATGCCTTCCATTCCCTAGCGCCCACTCATGGCCAAGACACTGTCAGGAAGGCTCAGTTTAATAAAAAAAAATTCTTACAAAAAGTATATTTTGAAAATGTGCTTTTAACATTGTAAAATTAATTCTGTAGCACAGTTAAAAATATGAGAGGATTCTATATTTACCTAAAATAAATGAGGCAAGGTGCTTGGAGTCTCATGATAAGCCCATGAATCATCTGACAGGTAAAAATGCAAATTTAGGGAACGTCTTTGACAATCTGTATCAGATGGTCAGCCAACAAAAACATAATCAATATTTACTATGAACTCTTCTAATTAACTAAAGATATAAGTTGGTTATAGTGAAACTTTTTCTTAAATCGTGTTAATTACTTCAACAAGGGAAGGAGGCATTCCAATTTTTTACAAGTATATAAATATGAAATATACATTTTAAAAAAAAAACTAGATAATCTACTCCATAAATATGCTGAATTCTTAGTCTTTAACTCAATTTTCTATTCCTAGTCATCCAAAATCAGGACAGTTATGACCAGCTTTACTATTTCAAGTCCCAACACACTTCCCAATTGAGGAATACAAGCACACCGCAGAGATACGGTGGGCTTTGTCCCAGACCACCACACCACCACAATAAAGTGAGTCACATGAATTTTCTGGTTTCCTAATGCGCGTAGAAGTTATGTGTCCTCTACACTACACCATATAACTATTCTGTAGTCTGTTAAGTGTGCAACAGCATTATGTCTAAAAAGACAATGTACATACCTTAATTAAAAATATTTTATTGTTAAAAAATGCTGACCATCATCTGAGCCTTCGGCGAGGCATAATCTTCGTGCTGGTGGAGGGTCTTGCCTTGGTGTTGGTGGCCGCTGACTGATCAGGGTGGTGGATGCTGAAAGCAGGGGTGGCCGTGGCCATTTCTTAAAACAGACAACAATGATGTCCGCCGCATCGATTGACTCTTCCTTTCACGAATGATTTCTCTAGCAGGCAATGCTGTTCGACAGCATTTTACCCACAGGAGAACTTCTTTCAAAATTGGAATCAATCCTCTCAAACCCTGCTGCTAAGTTTATGCAATATTTAAATCCTCCGCTGTCATTTCAGCAATCTTCACAGCGTCTTCACGAGTAGATTCCATCTCAAGAAACCACTTTGCTCATCCGTAAGAAGCAACTCCTCATCCGTTAAGTTTTGTATTTATAACAAATATAATAATATTGAAAAGGTTTGAAATATTGGGAGAAGTACCAAAATGTGACACCGAGACCTGAAGTGAGCAGACGCTGCTGGGAAAATGGTGCTGCAAGGTCTGCTTGACAGAGGGCTGCCGCAGACCTCCAACTCGTAGGAAACACAGTATCTGTGAAGCACGGTAAAGCAAAGCACAATAAAGTGAGGTACAGCCTGCAATTAGACCGGAGGGAAACAACACCCAAACCTCAGAAGGGGTGAACCCAGCAACACAGCCACCTGTCAGAATCGCCTGCATCAGAAGCTGCCCGTGGAGACAGCGTAACAAGGGGCAAGAGGCCCAGTGAGGGGATGAAACGGAACCCAAACCAGATGCGTGCGTGAGAACCGAGCACTGCCACACGCTCACCACAGATGCAGACTAGAAGCCACACCTGGCCGCAACATCAACAAGCCTCAGCACTCAGCCCCTGCCGTCACTAGCACTGACTATTCATTACAGCAACTTCCCCAAAGAGCCCTCAACTCTTCCATGAATGTAAACTCAACCCCCACTTTACACCCAGCCTCTGAATCCCTCAAAATCGTAGCCTTGCAGTTTCCACCAATCCTGACTGTCCTCACCCAGTCCTAATCAAGACTCCCACCCCACGTTCTCACATTGAAAGACCCACCTTATATATATCAAACTTCTAATTCTCAACAAGTTCTGGCCTTACCACCCCCTCCGAGAGGCTGTCAGAGCTCTGGAGGTGGTGCTGTCCCTCCCGAGGTGAGCAGTCCTCAGCTGTCTCACCAACAGATGACATGGTGGTCTCTGGGGCTGCCGTACGCAGGCATGCAATGTGCACATGTGATGTGCATGTCAGGACACAGCAGAGTGGCTCTGAACCCACAGGGTCTGCTCTTTCTGATGCTGACATCCCATAATAAGTGAAGTTCATCAACTCCTGCTTCAGGTGGACCAAGTTGTGACGAATGAAAAGTACCACACTGGAGGAAAGAGATCGGCGTTACTTTTATTGAAAGTAAAAATCAAAAAATAGGAAAGAAGGAAACTTGGGAGGGCTGAGGAGGGCTTCCCTGGGCCCAGGTGAAGAGGCGGTGAAAGTGTCAGGGTTGAGGGGCAAGCCTCAGGCCATACAATCGGCTGGCCACCTCTGTCCTGGTGACAAAATGAACTGGTTAATGACACCACCACTATCACTGTCAAAGAATTTACAGCCCAATCCGGGAAAGTCGTGTGCCCAGCCCAAGATGAAAGGTGCAAAGTGTTAGCTGCCAGCGCCAGGCTGCCCAGTACCTGCGAGCACTGAGGGACTTCGGGGGGGCGGGGGGAGGCACGGAGAACGTGGACACCCTGAGATGGGGAGCAAGGCGAGGCGTGGCGACTCTTATCACTAGGACATGTGGTCAGGTCACTTGGGATGCGGGCTCCTCCACTCCCAGGGGCTCCATCCCGGGAAGGGGCAGCATGGAACAGCAGACGCACAAGGGACTCAGGATGATTAGCTACGACCGCTCACGCCCTCTCTGGGCTGCAGGTTCTTCATCTCCTTTTCACCTCCCAGGATTCTTAGGTGAGAATCACATGGAAGTGCATGCGCACAGTGCACCTGCTGACAGGCATGCTCTGTGTGACTTTATCCAGTGCTTCCCTCCCATAAACCACCACCCGCAACTCCTCAAGGAAGAAACCAAATGCCCTTTCATCCTGGAAGCTGTCTGCTGTCCTCTTCTCTCAACATCTTCCTGACCGTCCCACCGACTGGACGACCTCACCCACAGACCGAGGTGGCACGCCTGCATCTCTCCAGTCCAGACCATAGAGAGAGGAGGATAAGGCCCAGAAAAAAGAGAGGTAGGGGAATTAAAATAGAGACCAAAAAGGATGCCAAGAATCACCAAGATAATTCTAAAGAAGAAGAAAAACAAGGGGGGAGAACAGCCCCTGCTGATGTCAAGTGTGATCCTGGCACTCGGAGCAAATAGCCACCAGGGAGAACACCCAGCCCTGAACCAGCCCCTCCCACGGAGACCGAGGTGGCACACGGGTGGGAAAGAATGGCTGCCTGACAAAGGGCAAAAAACTAAACCTATATGTGAAAAACACTCTTGTCTTTAAAAATTTTATAGGGAAATGTTTTTATTAAATCCAAGTAGAGAAGTATTAACAAAACACCTTATAGCATAGAAACGACCGATCATTTAGGACTTCCCTGGTGGCGCAGTGGTTAAGAACCCACCTGCCAATGCAGGGGACACAGGTTCGAGCCCTGGTCCAGGAAGATCCCACATGCTGCAGAGCAACTAAGCCCATGTGCCACAACTACTGAGCCTGCACTCGAGGGCCCGTGCACCACAACTACTGAGCCCGCAAGCCACAACTATTGAAGCCTGTGCACCTAGAGCCCGTGCTCCACAACAAGAGAAGCCACCGCAACGAGAAGCCCATGCACCGCAATGAAGAGTAGCCCCCGCTCGCCGCAACTAGAGAAAGCCCGCACGCAACAAGAAAGACCCAACGCAGTCAAAAATAAAATAAATAAATTTAAAATAAAACTCTAAACTAAATGTAAAACTTCTGTATGAGAAGGCCCCATGAGTACACAAAGTTAAAACATAGGCCACAGGGACTTCCCTGGTGGTGCAGCGGTTAAGAATCTGCCTGCCAATGCAGGGGACACAGGTTCGAGCCCTGGTCCGAGAAGATTCCACATGCCGTGGAGCAATTAAGCCCATGCGCCACAACTACTGAGCCTGTGCTCTAGACCCTGTGAGCCACAACTACTGAGCTCGCATGCCACAACTACTGAAGCCCGTGCGCCTAGAGCCCGTGCTCCACAACAAAGAGAAGCCACCGCAATGAGAAGCCCACGCACCACAACGAAGAGTAGCCCCCACTTGCCACAGCTAGAGAAAGCCCGCACGCAGCAACGAGGACCCAATGCAGCCAAAAATAAATAAATAAATGAATTGGGGGAAAAAAAAAAGGTAGGCCACAGAGAGGAGGAAGATCTGTGACACATAACCAACAAAGAACTGGAACATATAAACAATTTCTACAAATCAGTAACAGAAATAGGAACGTCGGCAAGGGCTATAAGGAGGACATTCAGAGAGGAGGAACCCGAACTGCCACTGAGCATAGGGCTGCGTGGTCTCCCGAGTAACTGCAATCATGACCAAAATGACGGACTCACCCATCGACTGACAAAAAGGAAAGGAAACCACTGAGGTAATCAGAGAGCAGGGCAGGAGGAACATAACTCTGCGCACACCACTGGAGGGTGCACACCCTAGAACAACACTTCTCAGAGCACAGGGCATAAAATCTACATGTGGAACAGAACGCAAAATGGAACAGACAATGGGAAGCTGTACTGCAGAGAAAGAGCCAGCACAGCTTCATGGCGCTGCCCCCATGTTGGTACCGGGAACCTGAGGGCACAGCCAAGACAGTGTGCAAGCCGCTGCCTAAGAGAACCTATCACACACGCAGGAGAGGAACTGCACCATGGTCAGGAGAGGTCAGGGAGTCGAGAGAGGGTCCTGGGGTAGAAAGGGGGTCACAGAGTGAGGAGGACACCACATCAGAGATTATCTAGTAGCCAGTGAGGGTGAATAAACAAATGACAGCAGGTTCAATCAGTGGCCCGGTGTATGAGGCTGAATAACTGGAAACAGAGCTTAAAGATGAAGGGTAACGACTGAGTGGTGCTAGCGTTGGGGGAAGGACACACCCATCATCACAAGAGAGAGACAGAAGAAGCTGGGGGCTCACAGTCAACCAATCAATCACAAATGTAGGAACACCTCCTCCAGCACACATCCAAGCTGGGACACAGAATTCACCTATTAGAAGGATTTGCTAATTGCATCACAGGTGCAGGTGACAGGCGCCATGCTCTGGTTCTCAGAGAAAGGTACAAAGATTTTAATATATTTCCAGAAAGAGAGATATAAAAATAAGGAGACAAGTATGTACACTGACAGGGCCCAGAGGCAGGGGCGCCCAGCAGCAGTGAGCTCATCCACTGCCACATACGGTTTCTAAACACTGTCCTCACACAAAGCAATCAGGCTCCTTGGAGAATGGGTGGAAGAGAAAATACGAGATGAGCCTGGAGCACCTGGCAGTGCCAGAAAGTAAGGAAGTGCTCAAAAAACCACAGGATGCAGAATGTCAAAAGGACAAAGAAGCCAACCGGAGAGCTCCCAATGGGCAGAGCTGGAACTGATATGAGTGGCTAAATATATAAAACAGCACTGGATTATAATGCAGAGAATAGGGACTTCCCTGGTGGTCCAGTGGGTAAGACTCCACGCTCCCAACGCAGGGGGCCCGGGTTTGATCCCTGGTCGGGGAACTAGACACCGCATGCATGCCGCAACTAAGAGTGGTTAAGAACCCACCTGCCAATGCAGGGGACACAGGTTCGAGCCCTGGTCCAGGAAGATCCCACATGCTGCAGAGCAACTAAGCCCATGTGCCACAACTACTGAGCCTGCACTCGAGGGCCCGTGCACCACAACTACTGAGCCCGCAAGCCACAACTATTGAAGCCTGTGCACCTAGAGCCCGTGCTCCACAACAAGAGAAGCCACCGCAACGAGAAGCCCATGCACCGCAATGAAGAGTAGCCCCCGCTCGCCGCAACTAGAGAAAGCCCGCACGCAACAAGAAAGACCCAACGCAGTCAAAAATAAAATAAATAAATTTAAAATAAAACTCTAAACTAAATGTAAAACTTCTGTATGAGAAGGCCCCATGAGTACACAAAGTTAAAACATAGGCCACAGGGACTTCCCTGGTGGTGCAGCGGTTAAGAATCTGCCTGCCAATGCAGGGGACACAGGTTCGAGCCCTGGTCCGAGAAGATTCCACATGCCGTGGAGCAATTAAGCCCATGCGCCACAACTACTGAGCCTGTGCTCTAGACCCTGTGAGCCACAACTACTGAGCTCGCATGCCACAACTACTGAAGCCCGTGCGCCTAGAGCCCGTGCTCCACAACAAAGAGAAGCCACCGCAATGAGAAGCCCACGCACCACAACGAAGAGTAGCCCCCACTTGCCACAGCTAGAGAAAGCCCGCACGCAGCAACGAGGACCCAATGCAGCCAAAAATAAATAAATAAATGAATTGGGGGAAAAAAAAAAGGTAGGCCACAGAGAGGAGGAAGATCTGTGACACATAACCAACAAAGAACTGGAACATATAAACAATTTCTACAAATCAGTAACAGAAATAGGAACGTCGGCAAGGGCTATAGGGAGGACATTCAGAGAGGAGGAACCCGAACTGCCACTGAGCATAGGGCTGCGTGGTCTCCCGAGTAACTGCAATCATGACCAAAATGACGGACTCACCCATCGACTGACAAAAAGGAAAGGAAACCACTGAGGTAATCAGAGAGCAGGGCAGGAGGAACATAACTCTGCGCACACCACTGGAGGGTGCACACCCTAGAACAACACTTCTCAGAGCACAGGGCATAAAATCTACATGTGGAACAGAACGCAAAATGGAACAGACAATGGGAAGCTGTACTGCAGAGAAAGAGCCAGCACAGCTTCATGGCGCTGCCCCCATGTTGGTACCGGGAACCTGAGGGCACAGCCAAGACAGTGTGCAAGCCGCTGCCTAAGAGAACCTATCACACACGCAGGAGAGGAACTGCACCATGGTCAGGAGAGGTCAGGGAGTCGAGAGAGGGTCCTGGGGTAGAAAGGGGGTCACAGAGTGAGGAGGACACCACATCAGAGATTATCTAGTAGCCAGTGAGGGTGAATAAACAAATGACAGCAGGTTCAATCAGTGGCCCGGTGTATGAGGCTGAATAACTGGAAACAGAGCTTAAAGATGAAGGGTAACGACTGAGTGGTGCTAGCGTTGGGGGAAGGACACACCCATCATCACAAGAGAGAGACAGAAGAAGCTGGGGGCTCACAGTCAACCAATCAATCACAAATGTAGGAACACCTCCTCCAGCACACATCCAAGCTGGGACACAGAATTCACCTATTAGAAGGATTTGCTAATTGCATCACAGGTGCAGGTGACAGGCGCCATGCTCTGGTTCTCAGAGAAAGGTACAAAGATTTTAATATATTTCCAGAAAGAGAGATATAAAAATAAGGAGACAAGTATGTACACTGACAGGGCCCAGAGGCAGGGGCGCCCAGCAGCAGTGAGCTCATCCACTGCCACATACGGTTTCTAAACACTGTCCTCACACAAAGCAATCAGGCTCCTTGGAGAATGGGTGGAAGAGAAAATACGAGATGAGCCTGGAGCACCTGGCAGTGCCAGAAAGTAAGGAAGTGCTCAAAAAACCACAGGATGCAGAATGTCAAAAGGACAAAGAAGCCAACCGGAGAGCTCCCAATGGGCAGAGCTGGAACTGATATGAGTGGCTAAATATATAAAACAGCACTGGATTATAATGCAGAGAATAGGGACTTCCCTGGTGGTCCAGTGGGTAAGACTCCACGCTCCCAACGCAGGGGGCCCGGGTTTGATCCCTGGTCGGGGAACTAGACACCGCATGCATGCCGCAACTAAGAGTTGCTCAGAAAGGTCACAGAGCCACAACTCCGGTCAAGGGAGCCACTCGGAGGCTTGACAGGTAGGAGGAGGGTGCCTATGACCCCGGTGAGCAAGGGAGGCGCACAGCTCCAAGCCAGCTCTGCCACTGACTTGCCGTATGACCCTGAGCGGATGCCTCAAGCTTCTCACCTGTAAAATGGGAACGCATTAGTACCGACCTCAGAGATGTGAGGATTAAATGGGTCGAGATATATATAAAGCCCTCAGAGCAGAGCCTGGCCCAGAGCAGGTGTCCCAATCATCAACATCTTTACTCACCTGGATCATCAGTCCTGTAAACACTGCCACTGTTTTGTCAAAGAGAAGAAGCAGTCGTGCCAGGCAAGACCTGGGCTTTTAAAACCAGGCAGGGTTCAGAATTTAATCAAAAAGTCATAGGTAGTCACCACAGCGTTGGAACAGGGAGTGACATCATTTGATTGTTTTAAAAGGTCCCTGCAAGGTTGCCGTGCGGAGGCGATCGGATGGCAGGACGCCCACCGCATGGGAAAGGAGACTGGTCAGTGCCGGCAGGAGTCGGGCTGGTGAGGTGTCGGCAGGGATGGGAAGAGCTGTGGAGGCGAGGGTGCTGGGGGCCCAGCCTGCAGGCGGCACAGGAGCCTGAAGGGTGGCAGGAGGGCGAGCACCTGGAGGGCTGGCAGAGCCCGACACTCAGAACGTGGGGGCTGAGGGTGGAGGGCCGGGTGACCCCCACCCCGGAGGCCTGCCTCACCTCATCCACCTGCTTTTCTCAGCCCGCTCATCCCATCCTTTTCCCTCACCGCCAACCTCTACCAGGACCAGGCTTCCTCCCTGATGACAAGAGGGGTGAATCTCCCCCTTCACACTCAACACCAGGACACAGACGACACCGCAGACACACCCAGAGCAGGTCATCCTGCACTTACACTCAGGCAGCCACATGCATAGCTGTCATGGGGTCCCATATGAGACCACAATCTTCCAGAATAAAAACCACACCTAACATGGGGTCTAACACACTGGTATACAGTTGGGACAAATTTTGAACAAACTGAATGTAAACCACAGAACTTAACGAAATACATATATCATAATCTTATGGAAGAACTTCTCCCCCTGTTTCCTTTAAATCCATCCAAAAAGCTTCAAGTTACCAATGTCTGAGTTTTGTTTTCAATCTCCCAAGAACACCCTGGAACTCTAAGTAGAGATGTAGTCCATCTCCTCAGCTGTGAAGGCCTGGAGTTATCAGGGGTGCAGAGGGGTTTCTACTGCAGCCTAAGGCCCAGCCTGAAGGTGTCCTATTGCGGGTCAGCCCTCAGGTCAGCCTTCTGCAATATGCACCAGCTTCCTCTCAGTAAAGTCTAGAATGTCTTTTCTGCAGGCAAAAACACCTGGAATTTAAGATCATAATCCATTAAATTCTGATAAGTAAATATCGATCACAAACTGAAGGCCCGACACACTGAAACAGGACCCTGGCATAAGACTGGGTGGCCAACACGGGGCAGCTGCAGGCCCAGGCCCTGTCCGGCCATTTCTATCCTCTCTGCTTTCAAGCTCCCTGAGATGAAACTGGCCTGGCTCCTCCATCCCCACCTCAGGTTCCCGCTGCCTGGCTCTCGCCCGCCCCCTAGACTGTAAATCCAAACAGAAAAAGTCAAGGCAGGGGAAGCAGCCCTCTTCTCAGCCAGGCATTCGCATCACTCCCTCCACACCTTCTCCACCCTTGGCAGGGCTGCGGGAGGAGGTGCACCAACCCCTGAAGACCTTCACTCGGGTGTGGCGTGGCGCGTACCTACATTTGCAAAGAGAAAATCCCCAATGAACTAAGGAGTCTGCTGCGGAATGGAATCTTCGGGTAAATGCTTTTGGTAAAGTGAAGCATTATTTTGACACAGCAAAGCTCCACTCCTCACTGAACACTATATAACACGGAACTTCGACGTCAACTAGAAATGCTGAGTCCTGGGGACCTGGGCTGTGCTCTTGCTTCTTGCTGTCAAGGTCAACGGGCCAGGCCCCCTGGCCAGCTCCTGCTCGACCCCTCCCACAGATATCCCCTGTCCCTCACAGCCACACTGCTCCAGCCCTCACACCTCACCCAACCTTAAAGACAAACAAACAGGGACTCGAAATGCTGCTCCCACCCTGCCTTTCCTTCAGGAAGTCACTTTCTCTCCACCTCACCTCCCAGCACACCCCACTGTGAAACTCTGGCCAGCCCAGCGACCTCCAAGTGTCAAAGCCAAACTGGCCTTTCATAGGTTTCAGAACCTGCTTTCCCCTACAACATCTGATATCAACATCCTGCCCTAGACATACCTGGTCTCCCCCTCTCTCCTCCACCATCACACCCACCACCACCTGGTCTCCTTTGGCTGACCTCTCCTCCCCATAAGCTCCAGGCGACACAGCAGTAACCCTGCCTCTTCCACACACACCCCTGGAAACACTGCAACAGTGAGGTATCCTGTCTGCATCCCCAACCTCATCCACTGTGTCTGCTCCCTGTTAACTTTCAAACAAGCCGGAGTACAGAACTCTTGAGTTAGAAACCACTGGGTAGCCCACTCTCCACAAGATAGACCCACTTCTTCAGCACGATACTCAGGGTACTTGACCGCGTCATCCCAGCCCCCCAGGTACACAGACAAGCCCTCTCTCCTCCGACCTCCCGCAGGACCACAAGCACTCCAGCACTGACTGTACAGGAATTCCTCCTGACAGGGTGCCTGCCCTTCTCAGCCTGCTGACCTCCCATGCCATCTCCCCCACAGTTGGGCACAGTCTCCCCACCGACTGCTCCTGGTGTTCCTGTCTGCTTTGTTTTTGGAAGGGAGGAGGACTGCTGCTGTGAGCGTGTGTGCACACACATGTGCACAGCAGAAGGTGCATTCCAGACTCTAACACAGCATAGGCGGTCCACATGGTGTCAGGACCGGAATCAGCAGCTCTGAGCTGATGTGCCACTGAGAAGCAACGAGTACCCGACCCTAGTGAGAAAGTGAAAGACTAGGCAAAGGGGTTCACATGTCAGACCTCCTTAAGGGAAGGAAGGTCTTCGAAGGATTTCAGATTAAAAAAATAAAGCAGAATAATTTAGTGCTCGAGGACACAGACTCTGGAGTCAAAGTCCCTGCTGGCCACAGACCAGCAGTGGAACCCTGGACAAGCTGGCCCCACTCTCCAAGCCTTGGTGTGCTCATCAGTGCAATGAGGGATGTAACCCCTCACTGCGGAAACAGCATGGACTTGCGAGCTAACAGACCGGCAATGGCTGACACCCCCAGAACCCACCTACGGGTTGTGTTGATCCAATCCTTATCCCCAGTTTACACACATGAGGCTGCCCAATTCAGGTCCAGACACACGCTCTAGGCCCAGCTGTGACCTCTGGGTGCCATCCACCTGCCCACCCACACGACCCTGAGCCCTGAGAGTGTGTGGTCAGACTTTCACGCTGACAAAACGCACTTCTCCATACAGGTCCAGGGTCTGGTGTGGCTGCTTCTGCCTCCTGACAACAGCTCAGCTTGGAAGAGGTGACGGCCCAAGAGTACAGCCAAAGCAACAAGGTGCCATGGGAGCACTAACGCCTGCTGGATTTCAGTCTCTGCAAATAGTACTTTCCGTTCTCATAGTTACAGGCTGCCAGGGAATTTTAGCTGTGAAGACAGTGAAGACAGGCTGGAGAAACACTCCTACTATTTACGAAGTTCTGTGTCAGACTCGATCCTCCCTAACAGCCCCCGCCCCCCATATATATGAGCTGAGACCCTCCAGCAAGTGCTGTTCTGAGGGGGGCTGAACGGATGGCTGGACCAGACCCAGGCCACAGACTGGCCAGGCCCTCCCGCAGCGCCAGCAGGGAGCTGCAGCTCGAGGCCACCCAGCCTCGCCGAGCTTCTCTGCCACTCGGCTCCTGCTGCCTGTCCCCACACAGCAGGGACTGTTCACTTTACTGCCTCCTAAAAAGTGCTTCCGGGCTGCCCTGGGGGCGCAGTGGTTGGGAGTCCGCCTGCCGATGGGGGGACACGGGCTCGTGCCCCGGTCCGGGAAGATCCCACATGCCGCGGAGCAGCTGGGCCCGTGAGCCGTGGCCGCTGAGCCTGCGCGTCCGGAGCCTGTGCTCCGCAGCGGGAGAGGCCACAGCAGTGAGAGGCCCGCATACCGCAAAAAAAAAAAAAAAAAAAAATAGTGCTTCAGAGGAGCCTCTTAGACTACGGTATATATTTGCAATCTCTGTAATTTTACCCTTTAAAGAAGCAGAACTAGATGCTCTATCAAACATAATTACCTCATTGGACTAACAATGCCTGAGGAATGCAGCCTGGTTTCTGGCAATGTAGACTGGAGAGTTCTATGTAGAGGCTTATAGAGAAAGGTCTTTCTTACTATAACAAGAGTCACAAACAAAACTAGTGTCAGAAAGGCATCTCTGACAGACAGCCTTTCAAATGCAGCACATCTACTCAGGCTACTGATGAAAAGCAACTAGTTCTGCCTTCACGGGGACTCCCCTGGTGGGGCAGTGGTTAAGAATCCACCTGCCAGGGCTTCCCTGGTGGCGCAGTGGTTGAGAGTCCGCCTGCTGATGCAGGGGACACGGGTTCGTGCCCCGGTCCGGGAAGATCCCACATGCCGCGGAGCGGCTGGGCCCGTGAGCCATGGCCAAGCGCCTAGAGCCCGTGCTCCGCAACAAGAGAAGCCACCACAATGAGAAGCCCACGCACCGCAACGAAGAGTAGCCCCCATTCGCCGCAACTAGAGAAAGCCCGGCGCGGCAATGAAGACCCAACGCAGCCAAAATAAATTTATTAAAAAAAAAAAAAAAAAGGAAATGTTGCCAAGGATATGGAGAAAAGAGAACCCTAGTACATGGTTGGTAGGAATGTAAATTGGTGCAGCCATTACGGAAAACAGTAGGGAGGTGCCTCAGAAAACTAAAAATAGAGTTACCATATGATCCAGCAGTTCCACTCCTGGGCATATACCCAAAGAAAACAAAACACTAATTCGAAAAGATATCTGCACCCCAGTGTTCATAGCAGCATTACTTACAACAGCCAAGATACAGAAGCAACCTAAGTGTCCGTCAACAGATAAATGGATAAAGAAGATGTGATACACACACGCACACACACACACACACACACACAATAGACTATTACTCAGCCATAAAAAAGAATGGAATTTTGCCATTTGCAACAACAATGGATGGACCTTGAGGGGATTATGCTTAGTGAAATAGGTCAGAGAAAGACACACACTGTATGTTATCACTTATATGTGGAATCTAAAAAATAAAACGAATGAATATAACAACACAAAAAACAGATTCACAGACATAGAGAACAAACTAATCGTTACCAGAGAGAGGGTCAAGGTAGGGGTAGGGGATTAAGAGGTACAAACTCCATGTACAAAATAAAATACAACAATATATTGTACAGCACAGGGAATATAGCCAATATTTTACAATAACTTTAAATGGAGTATAATCTATAAAAATGCTGAATCACTATATGTTGTACACCTGCAACTAATACAATATTGTAAGTCAAATACATTGTAATATAAATCAATCAATCAATCTTCTTCCATGTCAAAACTGTATGCAAAGAGCACATGAACAGAACAATCTGCTGATTACCAAGTCCTGCCATCCCAAATGTGGCCACATGGTTGAATGGGTGAGTTCAACTCCTCAAACTCACTCTCAGTCCACTGAGTCCCACCCTGCCCCTGCCAGACGGCTCTGCCCGCTGTCCCAGCTCAGGTCAGCGAGTCTTTCCCAAACCGTCTTGCTCTCAGATTCCCCCTCCACCCGTCTTTCCCCTCTTCAGGGATTCCTTTTCTTCCACCATCGACAGTCCCCAGAGCTTCAGAACGCTTTCCCCCAGTCTCTCACTGGCCGCTGCCCTTCTCACTCCCTTCAGAGACAAAACTTCATTTCCAGGGTTACAACCACCACTGCCAAGATGATGACTCTCACACCTGGCTCCAGCTTTTGCTTCTCTCCCTAAACTTCAGACTGACATGTCCCTGTCAGCTAACCGCTTCCACTCACATGTCCCAGTCACCTCATACCTGAAACCAAACACACACTTCTTATACCACAGAACCCCCAAAGGCTCTCGAGCTGGGGACACAAGTTACCTTAGGAAGTAGGGAAGTGGGGCTAAATACTGAGGACAGGTTAAGGAATCTGTCTAGGAAGAAGTCAGCCCCCTCTTCTATTCCACGAAGAGGCAACTACCCCCCCCCACCCTCCAAAACCCTAGAGGTTTACTCTACAGGGAATTGGAGACAGATAAACACACACACATACACACATCTCCATCCTCGTGTGTGTGTCCATCCTCTCACAACAGTGAGAAGATACCGCAGCCTTGAAACAATAACAGATTATGTAAAAAACAACCCCTTTCAGAAAACAAAGAAAGAACTTGCGGAAATGAATACTGATAGCAGAGTACAAACCAACTCAATACAAGGACTGGAGGATACAGGTGAGGAGATCGTGCATGAGTTTCCCAGAAAAAAAGAGAAAAAAGTCAGAGACAGAATACACAGGCTTACCACATTTTATTGCATTTTGCAGATACTGCATTTTTTTTTTTTTTTTACAAATTGAAGGTTTATGGCAACCTTATGTTCATTGTCAGATGATGGTTAGCATTTTTTATCAATAAGGTATTTTAAATTAAGGCATGTGTATTGTTTTTTATATATAATACTATTGCACACTTAACAGACTTATAGTGTAAACCTAACTTTTGTATGCACTAGGAGTGACTCGCTTTATTTTGACATTTGCTTTATCGCAACGGTCTGGAACCAAACCTGCAGTATCTGCAGAGTGTGCCTGTCAGTCTGACGGGCCCACCAGGCACAAAGCACATCAAACTGAACTAGAGCCAAACTCAGAGAAGCAGGATACACTTTTGGAAGAGCAGGAACACTGGGAAGAGTAAGCTTCCCACCAAGAGCAAGAATCCGAACACCCTCCAGCTCCCTAGGAGTGACACTGTGAGCCAGAAGAAAACAAGGGAATGCAGGGCACACTGCCAACCTAACACTATATAGAGCCAAACTATCAATCAAGTATAAAGAAAACACAGACACATTCCAACATTTGGTAGAGTGGCCGGCTTGCCGTGGTTTCCTTGGGGCTTTCTTTGCTTCAGCACTGGATTCTCACATCCTGGGAACCTGCTCAGTCATGGGCAATAGTTTGCCCATAAAACTAAAAGTCCCTAATCCCAAGAACCCTTTAATCCCAGGAAAATCAGCAAGATTGGTGAGGTCTCAAAAACTTTCTCTCAATGGTCACTTTCTCAGGGAGTTACTAGGAGGTGTTCTCAACCAAAACATGAGAGTAAAGAAAGACTAAGGCCCACAGTTCACAGCACACTTAAGGGTGAAAGCCTGAATGCTTTTCCCCAAGTCTGGGAACAGGACAAGGATGTCCGCTCTCACAATTTCTAGTCAATGTTGTACTGGAGGTGCTAGCCAGGGCAATTAGGCAAGAAAATAAATAAATAAAAGACACCCAGACTGGAAGAAGTGAAACTATCTCTATTTGCAGACGACATGATCTAGATAGATAGATAGACAGATAGATAGATAGACTGACAGACAGATGCTTAAGAATTCACTAAAAATTATTAGTTAATAAAAGAGTTAAGCAAAGTTGCAGGTCACAAAATCTATATGAAAAAATCAATTGGGTTTCATAACGGTAGCAGTGAACAATCTGAAAAAGAAATTAAGACAATTCCATTTACAACAGCATCAGAAAGAATAAAATGCTTAGGAATAAATTTAACAAAAAAATGATAAAAACTTACACTCCAAAAAGAAAACATTGTTGAAAAGAATTAAAGAGCTAAATAAAATTGAAAGGCATCTCAAGTACAAGGACTGGAAGACTTAAATACTGTTAAGATGACAATACTCCCCAGACTGATGTACAGAGTCAATGCAATACCTATCAACACCCCCACTGGCTTCTTTGCAGAAACTGGCAAGCTGATTCTAAAATCCATACGGAAATGCAAGTGATCCAGAATAACCGAAACAATCTTAAAAAAGGAGAACAAAGGTTCCAATTTCAAAGCTTACTTACTAACAAAGGTGTAGTAATCAAGACAATGCGGTACTGGCGTAAGGACAGGCATGGAGATCAATAGAACAGAATGGAGAGTCCAGAAACTCTCTAATTCACGGTCGACTGATTTTCAACAAGAGTATCAAGTCTATTCAATGGGGAAAAAAACAGTCTTTTCAACAAATGGTGCTGGAATAACTCGATATGCAAAAGAATAAAGTTAAACCAATAGCTCATATCATATGCAAAAATGAACTCAAAATGGATCAGAGACCTAAATGCAAGAGCTAAAATAATAAAACTCTAAGAAAATATAAATCTTTGTGATCTTGGGTTAGGCAATGATTTCTTAAATATGACACCACAAGCATATGCAACCAAAGAAAAACCAGACAGACTTCATCAAAATTTTAACCTTTTGAGCTTCAAAGGACATTTTCAAGAAAGAGAAAAGATAACCCACAAAATGGGAGAAAATATTTGCAAATCATTTATTTGATAAGGGCCTAGTATCCAGAACATGTAAAGAACTCTTCTATCTAATGATAAAAAGACAACACAATTAAAAACGGTATTAAAGGATCTGAACAGACATTTCTCCAAAGAAGATATACAAATGGTCAATAATCACATGCAAAAACTCTCAGCATTTGTAGTCACTAGGAAATGCAAATCAAAATCATTAGGATGGCTACAATCAAAAAGAGAGATAATAACAAGTGTTGGCAATGACGTGGAGAGATTGGAGCCCCATAAAGTGCTGGTGTACAATGGTGCAGCCGCCGTGGAAAAGTCTGGCAGTTCTTCAAAAGGTTAAACATTGAGTTACCATGTGACGCAGCAATTCCACTCCTAGGAATATGCACAAGAGAAACGAAAACATGTATCCAGACAGAAACTTGTATGTGAATGTTCACAGCAGCATTATTCACGACAGACAACCAAAATATGCATCAATGGATGACTTAACAAAATGTGGTCCATCCATTCAAGGAAGTATTATTCAGCCAATAAAAGGAATGAAGTCCTGACCATGCTATACCACTGATGAATCCCGAAAGCATTATGCTAAGTGAAAGAAGCTAGACACAAAAAGCCAAATATCATATGATTCCATTTAAATGAAATGTTAGAACTAGCAAATATAGACAGAAAGTAGGATGCTGGTTGCCTAGGCCTGGAAGGTTTGGGAGGAAATGAGGAGTGACTGCTAATGGGTATAAAGTTCTTCTGGGGTTAATAAATATATTCTGGAACAGAATTAGATAGCAGTGATGATTGCACAACCTTGCAAACTTACTAAAAACACTAAATAGCGTATGATAATAGGTATTTTATGATGTGTGAATTGTATCTCAAGTTTTAAAAACTGTGTGTGTGTGTGTGTGTGTGTGTGAGAACTCAAAATGGATCAGAGACCTAAATGCAAGAGCTAAAATAATAAAACTCTAAGAAAATATAAATCTTTGTGATCTTGGGTTAGGCAATGATTTCTTAAATATGACACCACAAGCATATGCAACCAAAGAAAAACCAGACAGACTTCATCAAAATTTTAACCTTTTGAGCTTCAAAGGACATTTTCAAGAAAGAGAAAAGATAACCCACAAAATGGGAGAAAATATTTGCAAATCATTTATTTGATAAGGGCCTAGTATCCAGAACATGTAAAGAACTCTTCTATCTAATGATAAAAAGACAACACAATTAAAAACGGTATTAAAGGATCTGAACAGACATTTCTCCAAAGAAGATATACAAATGGTCAATAATCACATGCAAAAACTCTCAGCATTTGTAGTCACTAGGAAATGCAAATCAAAATCATTAGGATGGCTACAATCAAAAAGAGAGATAATAACAAGTGTTGGCAATGACGTGGAGAGATTGGAGCCCCATAAAGTGCTGGTGTACAATGGTGCAGCCGCCGTGGAAAACAGTCTGGCAGTTCTTCAAAAGGTTAAACATTGAGTTACCATGTGACGCAGCAATTCCACTCCTAGGAATATGCACAAGAGAAACGAAAACATGTATCCAGACAGAAACTTGTATGTGAATGTTCACAGCAGCATTATTCACGACAGACAACCAAAATATGCATCAATGGATGACTTAACAAAATGTGGTCCATCCATTCAAGGAAGTATTATTCAGCCAATAAAAGGAATGAAGTCCTGACCATGCTATACCACTGATGAATCCCGAAAGCATTATGCTAAGTGAAAGAAGCTAGACACAAAAAGCCAAATATCATATGATTCCATTTAAATGAAATGTTAGAACTAGCAAATATAGACAGAAAGTAGGATGCTGGTTGCCTAGGCCTGGAAGGTTTGGGAGGAAATGAGGAGTGACTGCTAATGGGTATAAAGTTCTTCTGGGGTTAATAAATATATTCTGGAACAGAATTAGATAGCAGTGATGATTGCACAACCTTGCAAACTTACTAAAAACACTAAATAGCGTATGATAATAGGTATTTTATGATGTGTGAATTGTATCTCAAGTTTTAAAAACTGTGTGTGTGTGTGTGTGTGTGTGTGTGTGTGTGTGTTGTGAGCATGGAGGAAGGTATGCAAGAATATATTTTGTGGTATATTAACACTAGCTACAGAATTAGGAGGAAGAGTTTACTTTTAAATATACTTGTAATTCACCTATTATAGTGGCCAAGCAGTTTCTAATGTTAAAATGATCTAAAAAAAGAAATAGCAAATGTAATTTTTTTAATTGGAAGGAAATTCAACAGTATAGTAATACTGATGGAACTTGAATAATTTTCTCTATTTTCCAAATTTTCTAAAACCTGCCTTTATTACTTTTATAATTAATTAACTGCTTTCCTAACTGCCACGAGCTGTAACGAACAGTGGCAGAGAAAATGCCATTCCTAAATGCAACACGAACATTAAAAACGTGGATATTAATTGAACTCAGGATACATGAAATCTGTCTATAACCCTCCAGGGCAACTTTCTGTAACTGAATTTAATGAGAGAAGGAAAGGAAGCCATGAATAATGCAATGATATACCTGCTTTTAACAGGGTATTTAATGGGAGTATAATGATAACATATACTGCAAGGTAATATGCAGTTTTACCGTAACATCAATTAAAGACCCAAAGGCATATAACACAGAACTTGATCAAGTCACAGTAAAATTCATTTTAAAGAAATCAAACAATATTAAAGAACAGGCTCAAGCCCCTTGCACACAATGGAACGGTACATCCAACCTACGACTTGAAAAGAGAGAGAAATTTCTAAAATCTAACAACATAAAGGAAATCACTGAACACAAGATAGATGTGGCAAACTCCCTGCACAAAGTTCAATGAATCAACTGGAAAAAGAAAAGCAGCAAATAAGAAGACACGTTAAGTTTTATTTGTGAAACTCTACAGAAGGGAAATACCCGGATTCCAGGTACTGGAATAGTTAACAGAAACACCAATTTTAAATCACTGCACAGAAAATGTAATCTTTCTTATAATTAAATTAATGCAAATTAAGGTGTAAGGTACTGTCACACATATTTAACTGAAATTTAAAACTTGCTTGTTATCCATGACGACCAAGTAGGCCTGTCCCAGAAGAGGCAAAACACAGAGAAATAGGAATGTGCTCCATCCCGTCACCACAAGACTCTCTACAGACAGCATACCAGACTCTACCACAAGCCCTTTTTAAAAAACCATCAGTATGTGTAATATTCACCACCACCAAAGCTAGACTAACCACAGGAAAAAAACTGTCACCACTGATGACCCCTGAGGCTTCAAATCTACCCATACACACTCTCTCCAAAGGACACTAACGAACCAACTACCTCCAAGAAATAGAGGAAAATATGACTGTGGCATGAAAATAAAGGTGAAAAGGACCTGATGCTTTAACTTTGGGGGAAAAAAGAAAAGGGAGATCAAAAGTTTAAGTACTGGATGGAGGGTGAAACAACTGCAGTTTACACTGAATTCATAAACACAAGATACTCCACATGACGTAATTCCACTACCCAACCTGTGACCGTTATACTTTTCACAAAATTTGCAATAAGGGATTTTAGTTTTCTTGGAAAAACTTTCAGTCTTTGTTAAAGTCTATTTGAACTGCATCATGGTTCTTTTCCACGTCCACACATCCTAGGTTGCCCCAGACAGCAGACCCAAGGACTAGCCTGGCCGCAACCCTAACCGTCTCACAAGCTCCTTCAAGGCTGCACCCTTCCGGGGAAGGGCTCTGGCGTGCCCGCCCGCCCGCCTGCCCGCCTGCCGCCACACAGGCTGGAGGACTGGGAAGCCCCTGCCCCTGGCTCCCAGGGCCCTGGCCAGCACACCCTCGCCAGGAAGCATTTCGGATGTCTAAGGGAGCTGTCTGACCTCTTCCTTACACTCAGCACACTGGACTACAGCTGTCTGTCCCCGTCCCCACACCGTGAGCCTGCAAGCACCCCCTGTCCCCCCAGCACCTACAGCAGGGCCTGGTACAGCACGCAAGAGACACAACACGCATGTCGGATGCGAGGGGAGAAGGGGAGGCCCGTGAACAGACACCTCCTCTAACATCAGAGCGGCCTGTGAAACAAGAGGCGTTGCAAATAACCAGAGTTTCCCGTCACTGGCCTGATTGATTCCCACCCTTGGGGGTGTGTGGGAAGGCAGAGGACAACCCACCCCCAGCGCTGAGGGTCAGAACCCGGCGCCCACAGCTGTGAGTGCATACTGGGCCATGCTCTGAATGGAGTGTGGCCATGCCTTTAGCCCCAGCGGCCGGAACAGAGGAAACTGAGGAAAAGGGAAGCCTGGGAGCCAAGCCCAGACAGGTGGGACAGAGCGGCTCCTGGGGGCACTGCCACCCTCCTCGGCAGCCGGCCCCGAACCCGTGACCCCACGGAAGCTGTCCACACTTGCGATGAACAGGTGATGACAGGACAACTTCTACAGCAAACATCAGTGCTCAGACCAGTCAGCTGTGCAGGCAGATGTCCGTGAACAGGTGGCCTCCCTAGGAGACTTTCTGTAGCATTGTAAAAATAAAGCCACACACACACTCCCTGGGAGAGAGGGAAAGACAAAGAGAAATGTGTGTTACCTCCAGATCCTTGAGCATATTTCAAGTTACTCAGTCAAAGTGCTGGATATGTTTTGCTTACAAACATTTCACAAATGGCCCTAAAATTTCAACAAAAACTAATTTCCAGGGTTCTAGTCACAGTTACTGAACAAATGTAACCTATAATAAATTAACACACATGCAATTCACCTGCTAAAATCCTCTAATGGTCATGTCTCCAGGAAAAGTCCTAGGTAAGAAAAACTGATCAATATATATAAGCTTAACTTCTAGTGGAATAAAGAAACCCTAAAGCAGATTACTCCGCTTGTTTAAATGTACATGAAACCAGGAAAGACCTACTTGATGGGTAGCTCTCAAAGGCAGGGACACCGTGGAGTGTTGGCGGCCTGGAGGGAGCAGGTGACGCTGGGCCCTATGCACTGTCCTCTGACCCACACCCCTCTACACATCCCTCTAGACAGCAGGCAGGTGGCAGCATGTTTATAATTAATCTGAGCCTGGAAAAGAGCTCAATTTTAGATACAAACCCTAACAATCTTTTGCCTGGTCTCATCACACTGTGAATTTTCCAGGCACACAACCGTGTGTGAATCTGTTTGATTCTGGGCTCAAAGTTAGTCACCTTTTTGAAAACTCATGACCAGCACAGCACTACTGAAGCGACACTGGTAGACTTCACCTAGAATAGTCAAATGCAGTGGCACAAAATATTTCTTACAAACATGGAGCATGGTCTGGCAGGGTTAAGAAGTTTAGGAGGAAACCTAGTTTTCACTTTTAAATAAATGAACGCTTAGCAACTCTTCAGAGAATCACCTCTTGATATAAACTTACGGGTCTGAAAAGCAAACACAACATAAGGAGCTGGCTGTGAGGCTCCAAGCCACACAGCTTTTCCCCACAGACAAAGCCACCCGCCGGCCCTGTGCCCCCCACGAGCAGCATGCACAGGGCTCGGGCCACGCTCAGGGGACGCTGTGGCTCCATGCAGGACAAGTGCTCTGTGCAAATGCTGTGCCCCCAGCATTACAGAACGGAGGGCTGGAAGGACCGCAGAGATCATCCGGCACAATCCCCTCATTTATCCAGGACAGAACTGTGACTTGTCCACAGGCACACAGCTCTGCCACCGCCTTGTCCCTGACCCAGGCTCAGCAGTCAAGTCCGCTCAGACACGTTCGGGGAATAGGTGCTGAAGCGGTGCCTCAGAGACACCCTAAAAGAGGGAAGTGAGGGAGCTTTTCCCTGGCAGGAACACCACTCTACAGGAGTCTAGTGGCCCGTGGGACACGCCTTCTGGACGATGTGTGGACCCGGGCAGTGTCACCAGTGCCTCAGGGAGGAGCAAGGCTGAGCCAAAGGTTCACATCCCCTGGGGCTCAGACCTGTCAAGTCCTCTTGCAAAACGCGGTCCCTAACAGATGTCATAAGGACACCTGAAAAGCCATTTCGGAAATGGTAACACTGGATCCACACCTCACACGTACAAAGAGAGCAAATGGATCAGAGGCATAGATATAAAAAATGATACCACACAAGGGTTATTTTCACAGAACTATAGAAAAAAAGCACACAAATACCACAGGAAAATGGGTGAAATCCTTCCTGAACTCAACACAGGGAAAGCTTTCTAACTCAAAATTTAAAAAAATAAAAAACTGATAAAGTTTATGACAAACATTTTAAATATTAAAAAAAAGTTTCGCTTGGAGCAAAACCTATCATAAGCCAAGTCAAAAGACAAACTGGAGGAAAATATTTATAATATATTACAGATAGAGGTCTAATTTCCCCAATATAGAGAGCGAGCTCTTAAAAGTTGAAAAAAGTAACAAACCCTAACAAATGAGCAAAAGACATAGAGTATTCTCAGAAAAAAGATATACAATCAGCCCTTAAATGCATGACACTACATACAACTTCACACATGATAAAAGAAATAAACATTAAAACATGAGTGTATCTCATCTTTCAAAGAGTAAAAATTCAAAAGCTCAGCACACACAGTCCACTGCCCAGCTGTGGGGACAGGCTCACAGTAGGGATGCAGACGGCACAGCCTTAATGTCATTGGCTTATCTAACAAAACCACGGACACACACACATGCAGCGACTGTAAGGGAGTGGGTGGCACACAGAAGGAGCGCGTGGGGAAACTTCCAGTTATTTCTCGTTTGGGAATATCTTGTTCTGGGTGGTGATTCACGGCAATGCTCATTTGTAAAAATATATCAGACTGCACTTGAAAACTGCACCCGTAACAGATGTGTGTGCTGTGCCACCCTGGCTAAGGGGGCCCGTCTCTCCGAACCCCCTTCCCCAGGCAGTTCTGAATTAGAGTCGGCCAGAAGCTGCCCAGGGATGGAAGTGAAAGCTTTGAGGGGGTAGCAGCCTCAACTGTAAGACAGGCCCGGGGTGTCTGGTGGGCTCCAGCTCAACCTCATGACTTAGACCTAACTGGGATTACTTCGCCTGCTGGTGGCTGAACAGACCACCGTCAGGCCTGCAAGAGCCACTACTAAGCAGTATGTGGCTAAATCCACCAAGTATTCCAGGGGCCTTCCAGGTCTGGGCCCAGGTGAGCTGGTGACTAGGGACAGAGGAAGATCACGGGGTCGGGGGGCCCTCAGCAGCAGGCAGGGGTGGCCCCGACTCCTCAGCAGAGACGGGGGTGAGCCCTGTGCTGAGATGGTACCTTGCTGAGCAGGTGGACGGAGGCAGCGCCGGTGCCCAGAGTACTTCCCTCCCCAGAATCAGGAGAGCTGGCCAGGCTGCACGTGGAGGGGGCAGTTCAGGCAGGATAACCTTTTGGGTTTCTAACTTACAACCTGCTTCGGATAATTAGCTGCAGGGCGCACCCCTCAAGCCTATGTCGTACTTACGCACACGAATGAAGTCTGAGATGCAGAAAGTGATACATGCTGGGAAAACGCACCCGAGAGACTTCAGGGAGGCCCGGCCTGGACAGCACTGGAGCGAGCGTGCACAGGCCGGAGAGGGAGGCCGACAGAAAAGGAGTCAGCGTGCAGGGGGGAGCATCCTCCTGTGAGGGGGAAGGAAGGTCCACAGAGACATCAGGGGATGAGCCGAGGATGGAGGGGGAACAGCAGGAGACGCCACCCTGGGCAGAAGTCTGAAGTGCAGAGCATGAGACTTGCAGGAGGACAGGGACCGGAGAGAAAGCACCCAACGAGCTTGGGTCCTGAGACGGGGCTGAGTGACTCAAAGCCTCAGGGAGGGAGGGAGGAGGCCACCCAGCTTCAGGGAAGTATTTTACATACCTGCATGAATGTGTATGAGACTAAGTGGAATGGAGACAGGCCACGGACCAAGCAGGAGGCTTCAAGCCCCGGTCTGCGTGGAGGGGTCAAAGATGCAGAGATGGACCCAGCTCTGGTCTCTCCCAAATAAGGAGGGCCAGCGTGCTGATGGCAGGACAACAGAAGGGCCACGAGTCCACCTCCTGCCCCCTTCCCAACACATACAAAATCTGAATCAAGTGGCACCCAGCCCAGAGAGTGTGGGGACATGTCTGGTGACAGTCGGGAAGTGGAACTCCATTCCTGCAGAACAGCAACCAGCACAGGACACCCTAGGCCACTGCCTAAAAATTTCTAGAGACCAGGTGTGGAACAGTGACAGCATTCACAGACAGGGTAACAGGAGTCTCAAGCACAAAAATGAACACAAAATCAGGAATCACCAAACCCTGGGAAAAGCCAGC
This sequence comes from Neophocaena asiaeorientalis asiaeorientalis, assembly GCF_003031525.2. Classification (NCBI taxonomy): domain Eukaryota; kingdom Metazoa; phylum Chordata; class Mammalia; order Artiodactyla; family Phocoenidae; genus Neophocaena; species Neophocaena asiaeorientalis. Next base: position 356,748 of record NW_020171804.1, read on the forward strand.
TTCCCAGGGCGGAGGTCACCAAATTCTACAGGGAAAGAAGTGCTGCTGAGAGCCACGGAGGGAACCGGGCACCAGGACTCCACAACAGACACGATCACCCTTCCAAGTGACGGGAGGGACACTGCACTCCGAAAACTCAACCAGCCATCTGAGAAACTAAAACCTGTGATCACTGAAATTAAAAAAACAAACACAAAAGGTGAGCTCCAGAAAAGCAGGTGCCTCTGGGAGCAAACTGCAATCGGGGTGGTCAAAGGGGGCCTGAGATTTACCTATGCTTCTGAGCGTACTCTTTAACTATTGTGTAAATTAAAATTAATGAAAAACTTCGAAGAAATATATTTTCTGGATGAAATAAATGAGAACTTAGTACTTCTATAACCTTTCAGGCTCCTCCGAAAAAAAAGTCCCTCAAGGTGACAGCAGGCCAATTAGGAAGGAAGGGAAAGGCCCTGTGGTCTAACTGATTTGGTAAATGCTGGGTTAGATCACACGTTTCTCTCTTCCAGGACCACCAGGTGACGGTGCCACAGCGCAGACCAGTGAGTCACTGATGCTCCAAGAACACCTGCCACAGAAACATTCACGACTGGAGATGCCCAAATCTGCGTGTCAGCTTTCATTCTTTTTTATTCTATGAACCAAAAGCCTTTTGGAAAAAGGCAACGCCCACTCCTGGGCTTCTGGACAGTCTATGCCCCCTCATTCATTTTCCTCAGTGAATACACATTACTTCGGAAGGTATTTTTAGAACTGTTAGAATCTCATAGTCCGTTTAGTCACTGTTCTCCTCTAGTTCCATGAGAAACGAGGCCGACGGAGCAGACAGGGTCACTGAGCACAGTTTACACAGAGGAACACGACAGGTGGCCGCTCCAAAGGAACACAGAGCACCGAAGAGGACACGTTTATAAGGTTCACCGTGTGAAAAAAACAGGGATGAGCAGTGTACACAGCACGCTGTCCCCCAGGAAACCAACCCGAAGGGCACGATGGCGACACAGGGAGGCTGTGCGTGTGGGAGCGGGGCTGCGTGTAGGCTCTGTGCTCTGCTCACTTTTGCTGGGAACCTAAAACTACTCTAAAATATACAGCCTGTTTTTCTAAAAAGTAGGGGAGAGGAACACATAAGCACCCTCGGATCCTCACAGACTTCCCCTGTGGTGTCCCCGTGGTGACAGGCTCACACCGGGGGGCCTCTCTGCAGACAGAACAGGGAGGTGGGGTCATGGCGAGAGGAGGACTGATGTTCCACGGCCCCCCTTTCTGCTACTGCGATCTCTTTAAATATCTGCATGTGGCATTTTTCAAAACACCAGTAAAAAAATGGTTTTAAGGAAAAAGGAAGTTCTAGGGCTAAAGGGGTACAAGGGAGACAGATCTAAGTAAAGGCTGCAGCAGCAAAATCAAAGGCGCTCGGCCACAAAGTCACAAAGTGGGGAAGAGACTGGCACAAGGAGGCAGAGTCTGTAAAGAAACGACCACGGAACCCAGGGGCACAGCCTCTACCCTGCAGCCAACTGCGACTGTAGGGCCCAGGGCCACCCTCGCTCGCAGGGCTCTCCCTACCATCCTCCTCATCAGATTTCAGCCTAAACCTGAAAACTGCTGGTAACAGTGAGATCTACTCTGTGTCGCTAAGAGGGCACTGCCAACCTGCTGGAGGATAGGGACCACACCCCACATCCGCTGCATGGCAACCGTCCCCATCCTTCCTGACTCTGAGCTCTGCGAGGTACTTCCATGAGTTTTGCTGCTTTTGTTGTTTGGAGAGTTTGGGACTTGTTTTTCTTGGGAAGGAGAAGAGACTTCTTTCTGTTCTCTTACTCCGGACCCAGCAGGGTGGGCAGGGGTGGGCGGTCCCACGAAGCAAGTTAGGAAATCAGTCGTCACCACACCGCGTTGTGCATCCTGCCAGGCATGCAGGCACTGGGGTCATGGGGTCACCCCGGAGGTACCAAGGTCACAAGGTCAGCTTGTAGGCACCAGGCTCACAGAGTCAGCAGCACTGCCTTCAGAAACAAGAGGCAAGAAGAGACCTGGAAGTTTGTTCTCCTGGGAGAACATGAGCATCTGAAATGACATTCCTCCTACTTTATTCAGCTTTCCCCAGGGACGCCCAGAAAATGCTCAAGTGTTTTTAGGTCACAGCTAGTCCTACCTACCCACTTACTGCAACGCTCCAGCAGCAGCAGAACAGAAAGCTCTCAGGGAGCCTGTCTTCCTGCCCAGGGACACTGGCAGGGGCGGATCGGGTGCCCAAGGCACAAGACTTCGTGGGGGGACCAGCCCAGACCTGTCTCCCACCCCTCCTGCCGTTCCCCCGCAGAGAAGATTCTGTCTAAGCATCTGGGGGCTCGTGGCCACCACTGCAGAAAACTAAGGGGCGCTGGCTGGTTTCCTTCCGACTGCCCCCCTCACCAGCCCCCAGGCTGCACTTACTGCGAGCCACACCCCACTCCACGGAAGAACCGGCCAAGAAAGGCAGAAAGGTTAGGCCAGAGGAGGAGGAGAAGTTCCTTCCAACCCCACACAGGACAGTGCCACCCAGAGATGGGCGATGAGCAGGGTGCTTGCTGTCGGAAGCAGAACGTACTGCTAGAACCAGGACTGCTCCTTTAACTGGGGACAGCGAAGCACCCACTCCTCTCTCCCCGCATCCCTCCAGCTGTAGAGCAGCTCGGGATCAAGGAGGCGTCGGAGGCGCTGCCCCTGCACCAGCCGGCCAGAGGCCCCACCAGGCTGGCACTCCCAAACCCCACATGCCCCAGGCCCTGAAACAAACCTACACAAGCATTCATTCCATAAATACTTGCTGAATGAAAGCACCCAACTGAGCACTCAGCGTGTGCTGACCGCTCTCATTTTACTCTCTCATTTAACCCTCACAACAACCCTTTAAGCTGAGAATCATCACCCCTACCTGACATGCGGGAAAACTAAGGCCTGAAGGCCAGATGGCTCAGCAAGGTCTGAGCTGGCATCTGAACGCAGGGCTTCTGACTCCGAGATTCACACTCTTAATCCATACCATGAATTTTTCAAAAGGGAGGAAAGAAAACTGGAAGTGAGAAGTTGGGCAGGATGGTTTCAGAGGGTAAAGTAACCAGGAAATGGGCATAAAACAGGCCTAGAAGCCAGGACACTAGCAGCGACAGCACACCTGGTGCCCAGATCCTTGATTTCAGACCATTCTCCAATCAAAAGCCAAGGCTGGGGACTTCCCTGGTGGAGCAGTGGTTAAGAATCCGCCTCCCAATGCAGGGGACACAGGTTCGAGCCCTGGTCTGGGGAGATCCCACATGCCTCGGAGCAACTAAGCCCGTGCGCCACAGCTGCTGAGCCTGTGCTCTAGAGCCTGCGAGCCACAACTACTGAAGCCCGCGTGCCACAACTACTGAGTCCACATGCCACAACTACTGAAGCCTGCACACCTAGAGCCCGTGCTCCACAACAAGAGAAGCCACCGCAATGAGAAGCCCGCACATCACAGCGAAGAGTAGCCCCCGCTCACTGCAACTAGAGAAAGCCCGCACACAGCAACAAAGACCCAACGCAGCCAAAAATAAATAAATAAATTTAAATTTAAGAAAAAAAGCGAAGGCCACTTGGAGAAAAAGCCGACTTCACAGCAGGATGACATGGAACATCTTGTGGTGCAAGCACACAGAGGAGTGCTCAAAAAATGATGCGAACGTGTCAAAAGGACAAGCCCATTTGAAGGGCACCCTGAGCAACAACCCAAGACAGTGGGGCCATAACTATGTAGTCAACATCTGTAAGGACACGATGACACACACAAAGTGCATGAATGAGTGAGTGAGTGGAGGAGAAAGAAAAGCCATTCCTAGCAATGTAATCCCAATTAATAAATGTAGAAAGAAGGATATAAACAGGAAATCGCAATTTGGCAGACACCACAGCAATAACTGATTCAGGCAAGAATAGTCAATGGTTGCTAAGATTAGTGGGCAAAGTATGAGAAGAAACAAGATATTCAGAGTCTCAGAGTATCTCCACACAAGACACTTATTAATCACAAAAGGGAAAATAGTAACTCTTTAGCACAGAAGAAAAGCAGCCACTGCGGCAGCCTTAGCCGGTCACAAGGAAACATCAGACAAAACCACACTGAGAGACATTCTACCAAGGAAAAAAAGAAGTCAGTACTCCTTAAAAGGGTCAAGGTCATGAGAGACAAGACTAAGAAACTGTGCCAGATAGAGGAGACTGAGGAGACGTGCCCATAATGCAGTGACGACAACGGATGCAACGCTGGCCCAGGAGAAAGGACACTACTGGAACAATGGATGAAACTGGAACAAGGTCTTCAGATGCGCTCACAGCAGCCCCGGGTTACAGGAGGCACAGACACCTGGCATGCTGGGAGAAGGATGTATGGGGTCCTGTGCATGATTTTTGCAACTTTTGGGGGCAGATCTTAATTATCTAAAAATGAAAGTTTTCTTTAGAGACCACAAAATAAATAGACCTTGAGGGTTATATGCGAGAACACGTGGTGGCCCTTGCTCAGCTAAGGACTGGCCCCATTCCATCACATTGTCGAAGCCACGGACCTGACCCTCGAGAGATACTCAGAACCCAGGCTCACAACCAACCAGACACGCAGGATTCAGAGCTGAGTCATCCCAGACGTCCTACTCCAGGGGTTCTCAAAGTGAGCCTGGAGATGAAGCCACCCGTGCCTCGCAGCCCTACGTCAGCCAACTGCTGAGCCCTCACCTGTTGTACGCAGAGGCCTTCCCAGGACTCCACTTACCCACAGGAGGGCAGGTTCCCTGGCTTAAGAAAAAGAGACAAAAAACTCAGGCCGGGCTTCCCTGGTGGCGCAGTGGTTGAGAGTCTGCCTGCCGATGTAGGGGACGCGGGTTCGTGCCCCGGTCCGGGAAGATCCCACATGCCGCGGACCGGCTGGGCCCGTGAGCCATGGCCGCTGAGCCTGCGCGTCCGGAGCCTGTGCTCCCATGTCTGGACCACAACAGGAGAGGCCACAACAGTGAGAGGCCCGCGTACCGCAAAAAAAAAAAAACTCAGGCCTGCTCCCGCTCCCTTGCAGTACAGCCTACAGGGCCCAAGGCCTGCTCACACCAGGGCTCTTGACTCCCAGTCCAGGGCTCTGTCCCTAGAGGGTTCTTCGCCACTAGGGAAGCTGAGTGCCTGGCCCTTCAGTACAGAGACAGGGAAACGACAGAGGCCTCAGGGCTCTATGACCACACAGGACTCAATTAGGGAGTTTACAGAACACTGAGTTGCCCTAAAAGAAGACAAGTATGAACAGTACACAGAAGATGTGAAAGCCCTAACTATGAAAATTCAAGAAAAACTGAATGTTACTGGATAATGGAATTCATTAGATATGTTAAAATTCAAAGGTTTATCATTTTTTCACATGACTTTTAATTTGAATCACTCACTCACTCAGCTGGTTACTAAGTGCCAACTATGCCGCCAGGGACGTTCCAGGCACTGGACACGCGGTGGACAAGATAAATAGACCAAGGTGCACACAGTAACAGAAAAGCTGCACTTTCTGCCGGCTGCCCTCCTCCTGGCTTCCCTGGTGAGAGAACTAGACACACACAAAAAAACGGGGACACACACGGGAGCCACCACCTGGGGCCAGAGACAAGGGTGCGGTCTGAGCCGGAGGCCAGAGAATCACCTGCCACAAGGTGAGCCAACCGCAGAAACAGAAACCAGAGGACAGGTCAGGAGTGTATCCCAAAGGAAAGGGGTGACAAGCGAGCTGAGCACTTCAGGGCTGGACGGCTGCAGGGAGCAAGCGGAGGGTGAAGTAGCAGCGCATGTGACAGTGCAGCGCGTGTCACCACTGGCCTCCTGCCGCATGACAGGACACTCTCCTGATTGCCTTGCTCGGGCCTGCTCCCCCAGGTCACACACCCCGTTCTCCTGGCCCCCTAGGCAGACGGCCCCTCACCTCATGTACGACCCCCCGGCTCTCAATCCTTGGACCTCTTCTCCATCTACACTCACAGCCTCGGTGACCTCATCCAGTCTGTGCCTTTAAACCCACTGATATGCCGATGTTTTTCAAACTCCCACCTCCAGTCCTGCTCCCCTCGGACTCCACCTACATGGCTCACAGCTTCTCAGACCCCAGAGAGCCCACTGTGGCCAAAGGCTAACCTGTCAGCCTCAGAACCAGCCGCCCCCGACCCCTTCCCTCTGCAGCTAGTGTCAGCTCCATCCTTCCAGGTGCTCGGGGCAACACATTTTGAGAGGGAGAAATAAAATGAAGTTACATTTAAAATTCAAAATATTAAAAATGTATTTATTACTAACTATACTTGTCACTAAAATACTATAATAAAAACTGAAGAGTCTATATTCCTAGAAAATCCAAGAAAATCAACAGAGAAACTATCAGAAAATAGAGAATTCAGTATCGGTGTACAGGGCTTATTGAATAAAAACATTAAAATTCTACAGAAGAACATAAAACAAGACTTGAATAAATAAAATATACCCTGTTCTTAGACAGAAAGACTCAATAATATAAACCTGTCATTTCTCTCTAATTCAAAACATAAATTTAATGTATTCCCAATGAAAACTTCAACAGAATTTTCACATGGAAAAAGTTTCCAGAAAAGTCTGGGGGCAAGGGATTAAACACTAGTCCCACCAAGTATTAAAATGTATCATAATGAAGCTATGGTAAATAAAACAGCTTGGTACTGGCAAACAAATAGAACAAATGGTTTAGTATCTATGAATAAATGGAATAGAAAAGGAAAAAAACCCAGAAACATACACAGAGCCAATCAGAACCCAACATACGTCACAGTGAATGGCATTTCAAATAAAACCAATGAAGCAAAAGTAAGAGCAGCCAAGAAATGGGTTAGGGATGCCGGCTGGCACCTGGGGTGGGTCAGGTACCCACCATCAGACAGCCTGGCAGTGAGAGAACAAACTGGTACAATCTCTCTGGGGCCACTTTAGCAACATCCATCAAAATTACACACTTCATACCCTTTGACCCAGTAATTCCTGTTCTGGGAATTCGTCCAACAGATATTCATACACGTGTTCCAAGAAACACATACAGCACAGTCACTGCAGCATCATTTGTGACCGCAGTAGACTGGAAACAACCTAATTACACTGCCTGTGGAGACTCACTAAATAATGACGCTACATCCACAGGACAGAACTCTGAGGGAGTCGAGAGAAAGACTGTAGTCAAGTCTGACTCTTGGTTACAGGCAGAGTCACCTGGGAAGCTTCTGAAAATCCTGACACATGGTCGCACCTGGGCCAGTTAAATCTGATCTCCAGGGGCAGGCCCAGGAATCAGCATCTTAAAGCCCCACAGATGTGAGGACAGATACAACGCACATCAGGAAAAATGGCACCTGGCAACAGGGAGGCTGCCTCCTTGTTAGCTGCTTGTCAGCTGCTCGGGGGGATGTAACTAGAAGTCCACACACAGCATATTGTATACAACAGATAAGATATACATAAACGAATATGAAAAATAAAAAGTTTATAAAACAGAAAACTTTTACAAAGTACACACAATGGCTGCCTTTAGGGAGAATTCACTTTCATTACACAGGCTTATAACTTTCAAAAGTATTGACCCTAAATCCAACTGCCAATTTACTACACCACGTAACAATCAGAGAGTGGGAAACTCAACAAACCAACAACCTGATTTTTTTCTTAACAAATAAATTGAGAGAATAAGAGCAAGAGAAACAGAGAGTCTGCTACAAAGTGATATGTGGTTGGAGCCTTATTATAGATGTAAACTTTTTTTTAAAAATTATGACATTATGAGAAAACTGGAAGTTTAAACACCAGTTGAAAACATTTACAGATGAAATGATGAGGTAGAACATACCCATGTCTGGGCCTCTGAGCGCACTGGGAACTGCTTCAGCTCCCCATGACTCTGGCCCTCCCTTCTAACTACGGTTTCAAGCAAAGCACTTCACCACTGTTCATCTCCATTTCTCCATCTGTTAAAAGGAAGCCGATTGGGCTCTGGCATCTGGAAGTACACACTTCCCAGGGGGAAGAGTACCCTGGGGGTCTCACTGGCCTCCTCCTCCGGCCCCAAAACATGCTCTCACTCTCACAGGCTAGGACGCCAGGTCATTTTTACCATCCGGCTTCAGTATCCAACCAACTCAACATAAGTCATCGCTGTAAGATATACAGGCCAACCTCTTCTAAAAATGAAGCCTATAAGCTAGAAATGAATTGCAAAATGAAAACAAAAACACAATGCTTCTAGAGGAAAAAAAATACTTCTAACAAACAACCTTTCCTCATCTGTGATTTAAATCAAATCCCTGAGGCCACTTACACCTGAGGTTCCTTAGAGAAGGGGCAGTTTCAGGGCGAATTGGGTGAAAGAACAGCTTCTATACCAGATGAGACTGAAAACAGACCCTGAGGCCGGCAGGCCCAGCACAGCCCCAGTCGGGGAAAGCTGGCAGACATCCCTGGACTGCTGGCTTTCTGTTTACTATTCTCTTGAGTGCATGATTACAGCCAACAACCTCATCTGAGCAAAAGAACCTCTTGGGCACACAACACTCAACAGTGTACAACATGAATTCAAAATCAGCAAAAGGGATGCAGTAAACGCTCAGCATACAATGTTCAGCAAAACAGAAGCCACAGTGTAAGACAATTTTATAAGCATACTTTGGTGTGTGTGTGTGTGTGTGCAAACACACCCACGCACACGTTTATATGCATAGAAAAAACTGTAGAAATATCCCAGAAAGTTAATAGGGAGTGGTAGGATGTTTTCTCTTCTTTACACACTTATCTTTATTTTCCAAATAGTCTACACCGAGCATAATGAGGAAGAAAAACAGTTTGTTCTTGTTTAAGTTAAGAAAAGCAATACTGAGAACAGCTCGTACCTACTTGAGGGCTCACTATGCGCCAGGAATCCTGCTCACCAGGTCTTACACACTGACCTCAGTCAATCTTCACCATAAGCCAACAGGGTGGGTATTTGGGGTAGCATTCCGGTATGTCCACGTGACTCTATCAAAGGGCCTCCTGCAACAGGCACCTGAAAAAGCAGGGACCAACAAAGGAAGGACCCCATTTAGAGACAAATCCAGGAAGCCAGCTCTCAGGCAGCACGACTGCACACAGAAAGGATGCCCCAGCAGAGAGCAGCACCCTTCTGGCTCTTGTGACAGTCTGCCTAAGGGACATCTAAGCCACAGACATCACGAGACATGGGTGAGTGGAACCAAAGGAGAGGCACTAACGAATGAACTCAGCACGCATCGGATGCTCACCTAACACACAGCTGGGAGCTGAGAGGGGCTGAGTAAGTCTCTGCCCCAAAAATGAAAGGTGTAAGAACTAGCCATAAACAGATGTAAGATGAAACCCAGGCTCAGAGGAGACGCGGTTACCTGTGGCAGGGAGCAGAGGGACAGAGGCGCTGGAAGGCCTTGCTGCGTGGACAAGAGCACTGAAGAACGTGAACAGTGCTGTGCTTGGGGCAAATGAACCAGGCGTGATGAAGACGAAGCATGTGCTGAGGATACTATTAGAAATCTGAAGCTTCTCTTCCAAACTACACCATCCCTTTCCCAAGATGGATCCCTGTAACAGCTGGACACAAAGGCCATGCCACCCAAAATAAAAGAAAGCACTGAGCAGCTTTCTAACACACCCTTGTACTACCAGGATTTCACCACATGGGTCAACACATCAAGTAGTTCCATGACACCCCCTTCTCACGAGGCCCTGCTGTCTGCTTCCCTGTGCAGGACAGAGGGGTAGCTCGGGAGGGACTCAGGGCATGTACCACCATTCAACACTGACAGCGCAGGAGCGGCTCCTCTGTATCCACAGTTCCACATCCACGATTCAACCAACCACAGATTCTGTGGTACTGTAGCGTTTACTACGGGAAAAAATCCATGTATAGGTGGATCTGTGCAGTTCAAGGTTGTGTTGTTCAGGGCCAACTGCAATTTACTCTCAGTGCTACTTTCTTTCCTTTTTCTTCTTTTTAAAGAATCCTGTTTGTGATTTATAAGGGCAAAAGCCAGAGGTGGCACAGCCTTTTGTACATTTTGCTTGTGCATCCCAGCACAAGCAAATGCAGTTATCACTGTTTTGCCTACAGCGACACCTGCAGATCGAGAGGGAAACTGCAGGACCTATGGCCACCGAAGCGGGACCAGACACAGATGGAACCCAAGAAGCAAACCCCACCAACAGCTCTGAGAGGTGCCCGACTTAGTGATTAGGACGTTGATGCTGTTGGTTTTGCATCCCTCTCTCCTTCCACAGCACTAGTAATGTCATCAGCATTTCTGAAAGCTTCCCAGCTCCCTAGAAGTCCTTTGAGCACAGATCACTGGGTCAAGTACAATATAAACACTGGGGCTCTAAGCAGCACTTTTTACAGTATCTTCACTACGGATAACTCATGAACTGTGAAGCTCCTTTGCAGAGTATGTGCACCTCTCAAAGCTATCTTGTATGGACAAGGAAATTTTTGTGTACCCAAATTCTCTCATCTCTAAGGAATAAAACTGGGCACTTTGAGCACTAGGGTGGTGGCATATGGCTTTATGTGTAAAAATCTGTACTTTATTTTATGTATAAATGAAAATGTACACTTCAAAAACTTTAACCCACGGTTGGCAGGGCCTAGGCTGGGGACAGGGGGTTGACTCCAAAGTGTGATTTGCCTGTAGATGGAGCGAAGCTGCCATCACCACTACCTAATACTGGGCAGAACCACCAGCAAATGGGTAGCAAGCAGGAGTAATCAGAAGTCAGCGACGTCAGACCCAGATTCTAGGTATGTAACTGGTTTTTGGACAGGGTGCCCCACAAAGGCAGTGCTTCTGTGTGGTCACCTGATCTTAAGGTATTTAATTAACAGAACCCCCAGATCTACAGCTTACAGGATAAGCAATTCTGGGCACTGACTGGAGGGACTTGGGGGGCCACAAAAGCTACAACAAAGATAAGGATGGCTTTCATGTTCCATTTCAGATATGCCACAGAACAGCCTTTCAGATGGAACTAGAGAGATGTGGACCACAATTTCTTGTTTTGTTCATAGAAAACCAGTGAATACCTGAAGGCTGAGAAGGTTCAGTCCATGGAAGCGTTGAGCCTGCAGCACCAAACTAAGGTTTCCTGGAACACACCCAAGTCTTCAGTCTATGCTTACACCACGGTAGGACTAGTAAAACTAACCCTGATACTAACCTGGAATACAACTCATTGGTCCAAGAATAAAGAATAGGGTCTCTACAAGATAACAAGGCAGCTATTCTAATCTATTACTCAGGAATTAAAAACAAATCCCTTCTTTTAATAGAGTTTTTAGAAATTATAAAAAGAATGCAAAAAAATTAGTAAAGCAAAGTGTATAGTTCATTGTAGAAAAATTAGAAAATACAGTAAGGGGCAACGATGGCAATGAAAAACACTCACAATTCCACCACTATTCATAATGTATTTCCTTCTGGGCTTTTTCTCTGCATGTACAGTTAACCCCCCTTGAACAACAGGGGGTTAGGGGCACTGACCCTCCAAGCAGTCGAACTTTGACTTTGAGACTCTGCAGTCTTGCCCCAACCTATCTCCACAAAGTTTATTTTCCCCCTACTCTGCATTTTATGCCACTCCAAGTTGTTCAATTTGCTTCATTAACTAGGAACTACATTCAAAGAGTCCCCAAAACAGGTTAGAGGGAGAGTGCAAGGAGAGGGAAGAGAAGCGAAGTTTAGTCAGAGAAGGGCCAAGGGGGAGAGAAAACCCAGGAGAGGGCAGGGAACAGTCCCAAGAAAGAGGGAAGAGAGCAGATTCGCCTAAGAACAGAGCAGGCCAGGAGCAGCAAGCTGTCTTTCAGACACTGCCACAGCTCATACACAAGGAGGCATCAGCTCTTCTCACCCAAACAGAGGCAGGGAAGCACCAGGAAGCAGAACTCCTGAAAAGTGTGGACAAGTACAGCACAGGGCTTGGTCTAAGCCCTACCACTCATCAGCTGCATGACCCTTGGCTCATTCAATATTCACAACAGCCTCTGAGGGAGGTGCCGTTATTATCGCCTCCGCTTTACAAAGGAGAAAACTGAGACAGAGAGGTGACGCAGCTTGCCCAAGGTAATACATTTACTAAGTGGCAGGCTCCGAGGGGACTCTGGGTCCGCAGACCCCCATTCCAGACAACCTCTTCGGGTGTACGTCAGACCAAGAGGACTGTGGGCCCATGTCCCAGCAGTTGCTCCTGCAGGGAAAAAAACAGAGTCAAGACACACAGACCGGCAGGTCTCACGGGAAAGCATAACTCTATGAGCCCAGCGCTCTAACTCTGGTCTAGCTCTCAACTGGCTGTTTGACTGTGGGCAGATTATTACCTTACCCTACAGAGAGAAAAAGGAAGAATACTGAAACCAGCTGACCTCCCATCCTACAAACTGTAAGGCAGTTTGCAAACAGGAAGAGCTAACTAAATGCTGAAATAGAGTCAGTGTGTTACCAAGTAAGACCCACTTAGGGACAAACCCAACCAGCAGATGTCAAGCAAGAAAGAGGCCACCTCTGACATAAAACTAGCGATGTTTCCTTAGGTCAGTCTCCCAAGGCAAAAGGAACAAAAGCAAAATAAACAAATAGGACGTAATCAAACTTATAAGCTTCTTCAGAGCAAAGGAAACCATAAACAAAACGAAAAGACAACCTAAGGAATGGGAGAAAATATTTGCGAACAATGCAACCAACAAGGGCTTAATTCCCAAAATATACAAATAACTCACACAACTCAACAATAAAAAAACAAATAACCCAAATGAAAAATGGGCAGAAGACCTAAATAGACGTTTCTCCAAAGAAGACATACAGATGGCCAACAGGCATGTGAAAAGATGCTCAAATCGCTAATTGTTAGAGTAATGCAAATCAAAACTACAATGAGGTATCACTTCACACAGGTCAGAATGGCCATCATTTAAAAACTCTACAAATAACAAATGCTGGAGAAGGTGTGGAGGAAAGGGACCCTCTTGCACTGCTAGTGGGAATGTAAATTGGTGCAGCCACTATGGAGAACAGTATGGAGGTTCCTTAAACAACTAAAAATAGAGTTACTGTATGATTCAGCAATCCCACTCCTGGGCATATACCCAGAGAAAACTCTAACCTGAAAATATATATGCACCCCAGTGTTCACTACAGCACTATTTACAATAGGCAAGACATGGAAGCAACATAAGTGTCCATCAACAGATGAATGGATGAAGATGTGAGATACACACACACACACACACACACACACACACACACACACACACACACACACTGGAATACTACTCAGTCATAAAAAAGAACAAAATAATGCCATTTGCAGCAACATGGATGGACCTAGAGATTATCATACTAAGTGAAGTAAGCCAGAGAAAAACAAATATCATATGATAACACTTATATATGGAATCTTAAAAAAAAAAGAAGATACAAATGAACTTCTATACAAAACAGAAACAGACCCACAGACACAGAAAACAAACGTATGGTTACCAAAGGGGAAAGGGAGGTGGGGATAAGTTAGGAGTCTGGGATTAGCAGATACACACTGCCATGTATAAAATCGATAACCAATAAGGCCCTACTGCATAGAACAGGGAGCTATATTCAATATCTTGTCATAAACCATGATGAAAAAAAGAAAAGAAAAGAAAGAAGCCACAAAGTAGAAATTCTTACTTGGGAAGAGCTGGCGGGCTCCTCGGGACTTCAGCAGCGCCAGCAGCCGCTCCTGGTGGCTCTGCCTCCCTGGCGCGGTGGGCCACTTCCTGTACGGCGTCCTGCGGGCCGGGGGGCTCCTGAGGGCCGCCTGAGTCTGTGGTGGAGTCAACCTCCACCTCCTGAACCGGGGCTGGGACTGGCTCCTGCTCGGCCGCGGCCTCCTCCCCTTCCTTCCTCCTGATCTTCTCCTCCAGCTCCTTCCTCCTCTTTTCATCATCCTGACGGGCCATGCGGTCAAAGGTTTTGAATACCTAAAATCAAACAGCAATCCTGCAATGAGTTCATCCGCCCAGTACTGTACCACACATTCTGCAGAAATACAGCAAAATCTGGTAAATAAAGAATGAAAAAGCAGTAGACTAAAAAAATGTTCCCATTGGCAAAATGGAAATGCACTTCAACTTCACCAAATGCCGCTAGGAAAACAATCTTTAAAGGGAAGTTACAAAATCAATGAAAGTGAAACCTTTACAAGCCAAGGCTCAAAATATTTACACGCCTATGAGGCCAACTTTCAAGTCTAAATGATGCATAACTAAATGGTCTCACCTGTCATTACTTTTATAGCCCCAGAGAGCCTTGTTCGAAATGCAAAGAACACGCTGTCCTGGTACTGAGAGCTGTAAAGGCACCAACAACTCAGACGAAAGAAGAGAAGATGGGAATTAGTTGAATTTCAATCCACAAAATACAAGCTGGCTCACTGGACTGCTGCTATCTTCCCACACTGCATGGGCTGAGGGAAGGTGCGGGTCTTAGCCTGGGAATTCAACAAACATCCATGATGTGCCTACAATGTGCAAGGGGCACCCAAAATCCAAATGACAGCTCCCAACCTCGAAGAACTCCATTTTCAGTCATTAATCTTTTCAGGGCCACAGTCACACCCACAAAAGTGCTGGGACTCTCCATCCAAAAAGTGCACAAGAAAATGGCCTTTTGTATGCACCATTCAAGAGCGCACATAACCCTGAAGTGCAGCCAGGACAGACCCAGACGTGACAACTCTGACAGGAAGAGGCTGTGACGAATACATGTGATGCCATCAGAATGAGGGTGCAAACGAGCACTTCCGGTGAAAGAGAGCTAAGGAAGTTTCTTGGAAGAAGGCGCTCTGCATCAGACCTTGAATGAAAGGCACACCTTCCAGAGGGAATGACAGGAGGAAGGGTCATCAGGAGATATATCCTATGGTATCTCCTCCCAGAGACAGGAAAGCTGGGAGATCCACCTTGAAAAGTGGGTGGGAGAAGACCCTTACATTCAATCCAGCAACCTCGCTCCAAGGCATTTACCCAAAGGAGTTGTAAATATGTCCACCCAAAAACCTGTACACAGATTGCGTATAGCAACTTTATTCATAATTGCCAAAACTTGGAAGCAACCACGATATCCTTCAGCAGGTGAATGGATAAACAAATTGTGGTACATCCAGACAATGGAATATTATTCTGTGATGAAAGAAATGAGCTATTATTAAGCCATGAAAAAACATGGAAGAACCTTAAACGCATATTAGGAAAAGAAACCAATCTGAGAAGGCTACACAGTGTATGATTCCAACTATGTAACACTGTGGAAAAGGCAAAATTTTAAAGACAATAAAAAGACCAGTGGTGGCCAGAGGATGCAGGGAGGGAGGTTGGAGGCAGCAGGTAGAGAGCACAGGATTTTTTTAGGCGAGTGAAAATACTTCGTGTGGTACCACAGTGAGGATTACATGCCATCACACATTTGTCCAAACCCCGTAAAATGAACAGTAAGAGAGAACCCTGAAGTAAACTGTGGGTTTAGGTGACTATGATATGTCAATGTAAGTCCATCAACTGTAAGAAATGCACCACTCTGGTGGCAGCTGTTGGTATAGGGGACGCTTGGGGAGGGGGGGTGGGCAGGGTCGGGACATGAGAAATCTCTGTACCTTCCCCTCCATTTCGCTCTGAACCTAAAACTACTCTAAAAAACAGTCTTAATAAAATAAAAATGTTTTAATGTGTGTAGGAGTCAGTTTCCAAAGGGCCAGAATGCAGACAAGTGCTAAATAACTGTTGCGTGCACTGGGCAGGAAGACAGAACCAAAGAAGTTACTAACTGCCAATGTTTTTACAGACATTCTCTCAAAACCCTCGTGAAAACGCTGTGAGGAAGACAGCACTGACATTTCAAAGATAATGGAAAACTAAGCTCAGAGAGGGTAACCTGCCCAAGGTGAAAGAAGAAAAGTAAAAAATTATACAGGAAACACACCAAACACTGAAAGGAGATGTAGGCAGAAGAAGATAAGTAAAGCCCTAAGGCTAAAAACTGGAAACAATATCTCTCTCTACTTCTTCAGAGAACCTGAGCCCCTGACTCACTCCTCTTGTACTCACGTCAGTGACACCGGACACCAGACCCGTTGCCCTCAGAGCCATTCATCCTCCTGACGCCACACATCTTCATCTTAACTCCAGAAAACAAGCAACAGCAAGGGCTCTCTCCAAACACCGGGGGGCTCTCTCCAAACGCCGGGGGCCTCCCTCGGACCCTGGGCCTCACGTTCCTCACTACGCTGCGGCGCCCACCGCCCCTGCTTACTCAGCACCCCGCCTGCCCCCTGGCTTCACCTCTCATGTCGCCACTGACCTCAGCACTCGTTTCAGAATCCTGGACTGCGGAGCTGGAAGAGATGTCCCTGACCTCCAATCAACCTTCTCAACTGACAGAGAGGAGAGTGATTCTCCCAGGACTTCCCAGCAAGCTCAGAACAGAGCCAGCTTTCCTGACTCTCATGGGGGGACCTCTAAGCTTGCCAAACTGGACTCCGGAATAAACACAGAGGATCCACTGATACGAATGAAACGTCATTCAAAATTATTGTTTTCTTAAAACATACTAATAAATCATGGAGTGCAATACAATTTCTACATGCATCTTTCCTGCTGAGGGTCTGGCAAGCTGTACATTCAGACTGTGCAAGCCCTAAGAATTAGCAGGAAAAGTCTGAGAAGGCTTAAACCTCACCAACAGCCCATACCCCAAAATATCAACGGAGAACTTTTGGGTTCCAGAACAGAGTACCCCAATACTCCCATCCAAACCCTCTTTCCCTGAGTTCTGAAGAGACCCCCAAGCACCCCACTGCCAAATGCCTCTGTGGATAAAAGAACAGCTCCCCAGGGCTTACCCTGATCTACCCAACCAAAATACCCAGGGAATATCTGCTCTTTTAAAGTTCCTTGGGCAATACTGATGATTCAGAACCACTTTAAAAAAGCACTACACCCCTCCTAACCGTCTGCTGGAAACTGTCCCCCTTGGTTTCCCTGAAACTTACTGCCCTGCCCACTTCCCTCCATCCCCCTCCCACTCACACAGCCTCTTCCATCTCCCATCCCTTCTCTGAGATCCTTCCCCAAAGGGCTATCCTCCACCTTCAGTTCCTCTCCTTCAAACAACTCAGACTCCTCTACCTCCCTTAAAATCCAGCCCCACAGTTCAACAGCCTGTGGGAAGGGACTTCTGCCTGCAACCTCCAATTCAACTAAGCTTCTTCCCCTAAACTCAGGTGACAGTTCCGTGAATGCATTATCACTATTACAGTGCCCAGGTTTGAAACCCTGGATCACCTCTGGCCCATCCCAACCCTCTCTCTGCCCTGTTCTCCACCTCCACTTTATTAAACTGTTCACCAAGTCTTAACCTTAAGGGTGTCTGAAACATAGTAGGTGTGTTACATGAATTACCTCTGTCAGTTCACCTGTAAAACAAGGGAAAAGACCAACCTTTCAGGTTGTGTTAGAAATAAATAACATCCTAGAATGTAAATTACATAACAACTGGTACATACTAGGTGCTCAGTAAATGTTCCTTTCTCCTTTACATCTTTTCTGAAAAAGATCACCCTAGACAGGGGCTTCCCTGGTGGCGCAGTGGTTGAGATTCCGCCTGCTGATGCAGGGGACGCGGGTTCGTGCCCCAGTCCAGGAAGATCCCACATGCCGCGGCGCGGCTGGGCCCATGAGCCATGGCCGCTGAACCTGCGCGTCTGGAGCCTGTGCTCCGCAACGGGAGAGGCCACAACAGTGAGAGGCCCGAGCACCGCAAAAAAAAAAAAAAAAAAAAGATCACCCTAGACAAAAGTGTTCCCACCCTACAATGGATTGGCTAAATAATAGAACAGAAAGATCTGGAATCCGAAAAATGAAGTTTTGAGTTCCAGCTCTATGATGAGTTTCGTCAAATCACCTAACCTTGCTGAACCGGCACCCTCATCTGCCACATAAAATTCCACCTTATCTATTTCACAGTCTTCCATGAAAGCATTAATTTGACATAAGGACCTCCTAAAAACCGTCTCTGAGGGGCTTCCCTGGTGGCGCAGTGGTTGAGAGTCCGCCTGCCGATGCAGGGGACACGGGTTCGTGCCCCGGTCCGGGAAGATCCCACATGCCGCAGAGTGGCTGGGCCTGTGAGCCGTGGCCGCTGAGCCTGCGTGTCCGGAGCCTGTGCTCCGGAATGGGAGAGGCCACAACAGTGAGAGGCCCGCATACCGCAAAAAAAAAAAAAAAAAAAAAAAAAACGATA
>NW_020171804.1:375131-415970 GCF_003031525.2 Neophocaena asiaeorientalis asiaeorientalis
AAAAAAAAAAAAAAAAAACCTCCTAAAAACCGTCTCTGACACACAGCTCTCTGATCACTCAGATGGCACTTAACAACTACAAGGGTGAGGAACAGCCTTAAGTCTTGAAATTGAATACCACCCTCACTCCTCACCGGACCATGTTATCTTTGGTAGTTAAACATTGTAAACTTCTGTTTCTTCATGCAGGCACTGAGGAAAATACCTGACTAACCTGCAGCTTGTAGCAAGTCTTCAGAAGATGAACATTTGAAATCACTTCATAAACTGTAAAACGCTACAGAACCGCAGGAGGTTATCACCAGCATTTCTACCTTCTCAGGCTCCTAGAAACAGGCTCAATGCTTGACTGAGTACCGTCTTTCAATCCCATCCAAGTCCCACCTCTGCAAGTAGCACTGACGTATATACACTACCAAATGTAAAATAGAGAGCTAGTGGGAAGCAGCTGCATCGCACGGGGAGATCAGCTCGGTGCTTTGTGACCACCTAGAGGGGTGGGATAGGGAGGGTGGGAGGGAGACACAGGAGGGAGGGGATATGGGGATATACGTATACATATAGCTGATTCACTTTGTTATACAGCAGAAACTAACACAACATTGTAAAGCAATTATACTCCAATAAAGATGTTAAAAAAAAAAGTCCCACCTCCTCTATAAAACTTTTCTCCATTTCCAAACCATCATTTCTATTCCTTTCCTTCCAATGGGCTCTGTCACATAATTGGCCTTGCATAGCTCTCTGTTACTGTATTTCACCTCCTTAACTAGACCATAAGTATCCCAAGGAGAGAGACCATTATTTAACCATCTGCATTACCAGTGTATCTCCAATGCTTCTGGCAGCTGAGAGTATAAATACATTCAGTACATAAACTCTTGGTTAGTACATTCCAAGTACCCCGTCAACGTCAGTGAATAAGTATTACTAGCACCTCAAACAGACAATAAACTTAACCTGGGATGTACAGATACCCCGTCAACGTCAGTGAATAAGTATTACTAGCACCTCAAACAGACAATAAACTTAATCTGGGATGTACAGATATATGTTCAAATGTAAACTTATTAAGTACTACTATGACCGTCTTTGACCTGAAAAGTCACACTTCGAACAGGGGACCACACCCATCACTCACACAGTCTCCCTTCCACGTCCAGTCGTCGCAGTTCTGGGGTGTGCAGGTGTCCGTGCTGCCGCCCGTTCCCCCGTCTAGCCTGCACTATTTTCATTCTCTGACTGGCAGGCCCTGGCACCTCGAAGGGGGTTACACGCTGCGGGAGCTAACCCTGGCCCTGAGCGTCGATGTACTACTTCTGATATCCAAGTGCACCCGGTCGTACCAGGCTGCTCGAGAGCCAGCCCCTCTCGCACGGAAGGAGTAAACTGATACCCCAAGAGCATGTCTGCTGAAGCCGCGGCCCCAGGAGTCTGGTCCGGGGCAGCGCCAGAGGATGAACTGAGGCCGGCAGCGAACGGAGCGGCGGGCTCGCAGGGGTCTGGGCTCCCGGAGAGTCGGGGACTACGGGGGCGCGCTCGCTGGGGTCGGGGTCGGGGCTCCACGGCCTCGCCCCACCCCGAGCTTCCCGCCGGCCGCGCATTACCTGCAGCACCAGAGCCTGCGCGGCCCCCGGCGGGAAGCCCATGCGATCCGACGGGTGGCGCAGCAGGCGGTAGAAGTCCGTCTTGCGGTAGAGGAAGCCGAAGAGCACACGCAGAAAGTCCTGAACGTTGCCCACGTGCTGCAGGATGCCCAACAGGGCCTGATCGTACAGCTCCGCCGCCCCGGGCTCCATGGCGTCGCTGGCCGGAGGGAAGCTCACTCACTGCGGGCGCGGCCCGGACGCCGGCCTGGGCCCACTTCCGGTGCGCTGTGATTACGGCTCCGGCAGCCAGCTCGCCCGTGAAACTTCCGGTCCGCGCTAGTTCGCCCCAGCGGTAGGGCTCGGCTGGGCTGAGTTTGAGTCGACTTGACGCGGGCCCCGCCCCCACCGCCCCTGGCTTCCCGAGCGGTCTCGCTGAGGAGCGGACGTGGGCCCATAAACGCAAGAAAGTCCGGAGCTGCGGGACTGAGGGCGCCTAGTGGCCATGTTGGCAACGGACGGAAGGCGTGTAGCGCGGGCAAGTGTCACGTGGTCTTTGGGTTGTGTTCCCAACTGGGTGTCCCGAGCCCCAGGCGGGACGGCGGGAGCCTTTTGCTGGCGCGTCAGAAGAGGAAATGCGAGCGCTTGCGGGTGGTGTCTGTCCGTTAATAACGGAGCCGTGGGTGAAATGCAGGGTGAAGTGCATAAATACAAAAAGACAAGAATGTAAAGTGAGTGCATGCACAAATATTAAATGGAAAGAGCTAGGTGCAGAGTAGAGAATCTGGCGTGCCATCCTATGAAATATACACATACGTATGTATTTGTGTGTAGTATATACATTGTATGCGTAGTATACACCCAGCGTGTATACGTGTCCTAAGTGTCTGTCAAGCATAATCTTTAAAAATATAACACTCATACAAATATATAATGAACACATGTGAAACATTTATACGTTTTAAGTAAAGTAACCAGTGATATGACAAAGCTAGTTTGGAGAAGCTTTTGGAGAAACTGGATATTTATCAACACTTTGAGAAAACAGAGTAAGATTGCTAGGTGGGATATGAAGCTGGCTGGTGTCCTACAAAATGATGTAGATTATCTTTTCCAGTGGATAGAAATGATTTGCATCTCTACTGGCCTAAAATCTACACGTTAACATATATCTTCATAGTGCATGGGCGCTAATGAATTGTAAATAAAGGCAAACTCAGATAAATTGCCCTAGAGCAGTGGTTTTGAAACTTTCTGGACTTAGGACCCATTTACTGGGAATTCCTTGGTGGTCCGGTGGTTAGGACTCTGAGCTCTCACTGCGGAGGGCCCAGGTTCAATCCCTGGTCAGGGAACTAAGATCCCACATTTCGTGAGGCGCGGCCAAAAGAAAAAGAAAAAAAAAGGACCCATTTTCACTCTTAAGATTTATTGAAGACTCCAAAGAGTCTTCAATATTTTATGTAGATTATGCTTATCGGTAGTTACCACATTGGAAATTAAAACTGAGGAAATTTTTAAATATTTATGCATTCTAATAACCATAAAAAACACATTACGTATTAACATATTTTTATGAAGAAAAAATGTTCTTCAAAACAGTAAAAGTTTATGAGAAACAGCATCCTTTTAAATTTTGCAAATCTCTTTACTATCTAGCTAATTGAAGACAGCAAGATTCTCTCATCTGCTGCATTCACTGCATTGCAATATGTTGTTTTGATTGAAGTATAAGAAACCCAGTCTTGGGGCTTCTCTGGTGGTGCAGTGGTTGAGAGTCCGCCTGTCGATGCAGGGGACACGGGTTCGTGCCCCGGTCCGGGAGGATCCCACATGCCGCAGAGCGGCTGGGCCCGTGAGCCGTGGCCGCTGAGCCTGCGTGTCCAGAGCCTGTGCTCCGCAACGGGAGAGGCCACAACAGTGAGAGGCCTGCGTACCGCAAAAAAAAGAAAAAAAAAAGAAACCCAGTCTCATACAAATAATAGCTTGTCTTTTTAAATAAATGTGAGTATTATTCTTGGAAACTACACCAAAATTCTACAGATTGTAGTTTCTCAGTGGTTAGTTGCAATATGGAAGCTGAAAACCCAATCAATAAATGTTTCCTACTTTGTCACATTAATACCCATTGGTCTATCCTATACTTTGAATGGATCTTTGTTGGTTCACAATCTAGCCCCCGTACACCCAGGGCAAGGAGAGACCGAAGAAAGAGGCAAACCACTTCAGATTGGTAGGTGGCAGGTTTAATAAGCAAGGGAAGTAACTTGCTTATTATAGGCTTGCCTGGGCAGCCACTCTGCCAGAATCTTAAAAGTTTATACAGAAGCCTTAACTGGGTTCAGTCACGTACACTGACTGGATGGTCTCATCAACACCTTACTCTCACAAGGCCGTTTCCCTGAAAACAGCTCCCACTGTGGGAATGGTAGGCAGAGCGTACATTACAAGGACAGCAGAAGGGGTGAGGGGTCTCCTATGGCCTGGGTCCAGCTGGAGGGTCAACCAGGGATAGTGTTCTCTTGATTACCCGCCCCCAACAATCTTTTTTACACACATGATTTTGTAACACCAGAATGGAAGGAAGAATGTGACACAAGAATCTAACTGTATTAAAAATGTACGAAACAGCCTCTCTGAAAGGGGTGGTAGAAGAAGATGCTGACCTAAGTAACTTTGGAAATGAATGGTGTCTGGAAGACTAAAGGCTAAAGGAACTGTACATAGTAGACACTTAATTCTAAGGTTGTTTTCCACAGGGATATGAGTTATCATTTCTGAGACTACTACATATGTACAGAGGAAATGAACAGTTATGTAAATGGTGAGGGTGGTACAGCCGGGCTTCTCACTATTGGCATGGGAGGCTACAGGTAAGCAAGAGAGCAGTCTAGAATTATTCGCGTGGTTATGGGTTAGAGGTGGAGGCATCAGCATAAACTCCTGTTTAGCTTAATATAGATACAGATGGCTACATATAGCAATATTTATAGAAATGTATACATACATGGGTCAGTGTACACACGTTTCCTTGCTCTCTCAGCTGAGAGGACCCAGAAGCAGCAATGCCCCAGCAGCAACGCACACACTGAACACCCCGATCCTGGTTTCTAATCCCACCTCCAATAGAAGGGCTAGAACTCCTGGGAGAAACAACTGACTCTAGGACTGGGGCAGAAATATACAAGTTGAGCCTGGATCATCTTATAATGCCAGAAAGTAAGGAAGTGCTCAAAAAGGGGAAAAAATTCCACAGTGATGGGAGTATGCCAAAGGGACCCAGGAGCCAACTGAAAGAGCTCCCAATGGCCAAACGTGGAACAATTTGAGCCTCAAATAAAGTAGTATATTAGAACCCAAAGTTCAAAATGAGTATCCGTGAGTCCATACTGATATAGATATCATACCGAATAAATAAATAAATGGAGAGGAATAGACAATTTTCCTGTTCAGAAGAGTTCCGAATAAGTTATGTAAACACCCCACCTGCCAGGAAGTGGAACATAACTCCCCCCTCCTTAAGTGTGGGCTGTGCATAGCGACTTCCGTCCAAAGAGCACAGCGTGGAAACAGGTGCAAGATAACTGTACAGGGAAGACGCCTGGCCGTTGCAACCTCAGCCAGGTGGTCAGAGTCAGCATCACAGCGATGAGTGGTGGCGACTGCAGGCACCCTTGGCACGATATGCTGAGAACGGTGCTCTGCCTCTGTGGTCTCCCTCCCAAAAGCCCATCACCCTAGTTTAATCAGGAGAAACACCAGACAAACCCCATTTGAAGGACATTCTATAAAATGCCTGACCAGTCTTCAACTGTCCGGGTCATCAAAAACAAAGAAAAGGAGAGTCTGACAAACTGTCACAGCCCAGAGGAGCCTAAGTAGACATAACATCTGAGTATTATGTGGTGTCCTGGATGGGGTCCTAGCACAGAAAATGGACACTAGATAAAAGCTACGGAAATCTAAACAAAGTATGGGCTTTAGTTAGTAGTAATTATCAGTACTGGTTCATTAATTGTACACTGACAAGTGTATTATACTAATGTAATATGTTAGCAGGGTAAACTGGGTGGGGGGCATACAGAAACTCTGTACTATCTTTGTAATTTTTCTGTAAAACTATTCTAAAATTTAAAAGTCTTCTTTTAAAGAAGTGTTTTTAAAAAAGGGATAATCATCCATAATCGTACCCTCCTGCCTCTCAAAAGTAAGTGGAGCGTTTTGGTGGTATCGGTGCAGGGAGAGAGGCACCCTCATCCGCTGCTGGTGTGAACAGGGCAACCCCTCTGGGAGGCATTTGCCTGTGTGCTGTTCAGTGCTACAGCGATGGTAGCTCCCCACACATAGACAGGAGACGTGTAAGCACGTGCTCATCACACAGGTCCATGGCTCCATACCTGAAATCCCACAGGTGAGCTGAATTTCAGGATCGAGAACGTTTTTTAGAAAGGTCATTTGATGCTTACAGTACATTAGATACTAGACCCCAGGAGGATCTGGGGCAGCAACACAAAATCAAACTCATTAATGCACTGAAATGTATGACTATTCACAACAAGCTGGTTGGACAGTGTAAGTACCCTATTTATAAAGTATAAATAGATACATCTTGTCTGATCGGTTTTTGCCACCAAATGAGTTTGTCCCAAACTTACAGGAGAAAAGGAGACAAACACAGTAGGTTTTCAGAGCTTCGGGAGCTCTGAATTCCACAAAAGTGACTGTGGACTTATAGCAGAAAAATAATTGGGGACAATGTGATTGCCCACTAGCTGGGGAATGGATAAAAACACCGTGTTCGTTCACACAATGGAATGCTGTGTCGCAGTTCAAATGATTGGACTCGATCTCCACGTATCAACATGAATAAATCAAAAAAATGTATGTTGCGTGCAAAAAAAAAAACCACCTCATTGCAAAAGGATAGGTCAAGTGTAATATCAACTAAGGAAAACATTGAAATGTGCGATAATATTATATGTTTACATACACAGAACTAAAGTTCTAAAACTTGCATGAGGAGGACACACGCCAAATTCAAGAGGTGGGTCAGGACCAGATCACACCCACGCCATGGCGCGCCACCTCCATCACAACCGTGTGTCCCTGTGGGTGAGACCTCATGGCCAGAGGGTGACCTGTCGCAGGCACTCCTGTGGGGACAGCCTCTCCCAGGCCCTGAGGGCGGGGATGGGTCAAGGGACCCCACAGAGGAGCCCTCATGGCCCCTCAGATCAGGGCCGGTGAGCTTGGACAGGGGCTCCGGCTCCATCAGAGCTTCTGCCTATTGTGAGGCCGAGGGCTACCCAGGCCACCCTCGCTCTTGGCAGGACATTCAAAGCCGTAGTTGACATAGACACTGTTGGCCGTGCTCGTCGGGGCAGGGCGCTTTGACCAGGAGGCCGCCTTGGCTGCAGTCACCTCCCCCTCCTGCTTCTGCAGCTGCACCAGAGCTGGGTTGACATCAGGCCCTGCAGAGGGATAGGTACAGAGGACCACGGTCAGGGAAGCGTGTGCTGGATGCGGGGCGCAGGCATTTGCTGTGGCCTAAAAAGGAAGCCCGAAGCCCTCCACCTCCACCACTGCCCCTCGCCCCAGCCCTCGCTCCACCCTACACCTAAATGCCAGTAGCCGTTTCAGCCGCCATCTGCGCCCAGCCCCTGGCCCACCTGCCTTCCAGTGCAGACCCCCGCCATCCGGGGATCTTGCAGGGGAAGCCCCCAGACGCCCATGGCCTGTGACTGCCACCCCCTCCTCTCTTCATGGACACCCTGTGCAAGCGCTCCTTGCCGAGAGAAGCCGTTCCTCACTCTGTTGTCAGACTCAGGTCAAGAAGGGGCCCAGGGGTCTCTGCGCCTGCCACTCGCCTCTCTGTCAAGATCCCAGGCCACTCTGAGGGCGCAGGACCTGCGAGCTCCTTCCTCACTCCCGGCCACTCGGAATCTCCAAGGGGTGGCCACGACCTGCGGGACCTGTAGCTCCCCAACTGGGTGACCCCTGGGGCTGTCCTCCTCGCCACCCACCATCCCCAATACACTCTCCTCTTCCAAAGGGGGTCAGGAAGTTTCTACAAGATGCTGGTGCCTTGGGTAGGGGTGCTGGAGCTGTGTGGCCTCCAGAAACACTGCGCGTGACCAGCTCTGTGACTGGGGTGGGAGTCTCAGTTTCCTCATCGGTGAAATGGGGATGAAAACATCACCTACCTCCAGAGGTGATAAGACGATTAGTGCACATATATTAGAGCACAAACACACCCTTCTGTAAATGTTTTCTCTAAAATTACCATTGTTATTATTCCGGGTGTCAGGGAATGATGCAGCATTGAACTGCTCTCAGCTTGCCCACCGTAACAGGGGGGACGCTTCGTCCTGCGGGCCCAGTTTAAATCTCTGTGGGGGTGGGGCGGTGGAATTCCCTGGTGGTCCAGCGGTCAGGACTCCGTGCTTTCACTGCCGAGAGCACGGGTTCAATCCCTGGTCGGGAACGAAGGTCCCGCAAGCCGCCCAGTGCGACCAAAAAAAAAATCTCTTTTGGGGGACGGGATGTGTAAATGACTGTGCTCAACAATGAGGAAACAGAAATGCACGTGTTGCCGGTAGGAGTTTAAATGATAAAACTTGCTGGAGGGCGTTAACCATTGGCATGAATAATCAACATTCACAGACTGGACTTTCTCCAGGAAATACTGGAGGATGAGGTCAAAGATTCAGCCACAAGGATGGTCATCGCGGCACTGGCAATAACATGGAAAGTCAGGAATAGTCTAATGTCCAGCAGCTGCGAGCTGGTTAAATGGATTGTGGCTGATCCATAGGAGAGGATATGTTTTTCGACTGCAAGTAGTCACCCATGAATGAGTCATGAAATCAATTTCGCAGATAACACCAGCATTTTTTTAAAAATCAATGATAGACTAGAACAGAAAATATCCAAGGCTTCTCCGGCAGTGTCATTTTGTGAAATGCTTGTTCTACTCTGCCTGTCCGTGTCCGTGCCTGTACACATCACCTCTCAGTGTGAAAATATATTGCCTGCTGAAAGTCACGATCAAAAGTTCAACAGCACACAGCACAGAACCATACGGCCACTGAAAGTGTTTGAAACACACATCTGACAAAAAAAAAAAAAAAAGATGTTTTCACATGTTAAGTGAAAGACCCCAGTTTTTCCAAGCCAGGAGGAACTGTGTGCTCGCAATCTGGGCGGTGACTGTCCCGAGTAAGCAGGGCTGTGTGTGTTCGTGGCATTTTGCCTGTGGCCTGGAGTCATGAGGGAGGGGCCTGGCAGTGTCAGAGGAGCCCACGCGCTCACCCAGGTAGCTGAGGATGACCGGCAGGAAGACCAGGCCATGCAGCAGGCCCAGCACAGTGATGAGGAGGTTGAGACGGAAGAAGAAGATCTGGATGAGCTGCGCCTTGGCCAGGCCCAGGACGAGGATGCCGGGCAGGTTGGTCATGGCCACTCCTGCGAACACCTGGGGGTCACAGGTGGGCGTCAGGCTGGGCACGGGGCAGCCGGCCGAGGGCTACGTGAGGCAGCCCATCCACTCACCGCGCTGCCCATGGAGATGGTGGCCTCCTCGGCCCTCTCAAGCCGCGTGGGCTTGGTGCTGATGGCAAAGGAGCGGGTGATGTGGGACACGAACTCCACAGAGATGCCCACCGCCTGTGGGGAGAGAGGGGGCTTCAGCCACGAAAGGGCGGGGGCAGGGGTCTCCACCCAGACCAGCGGGCAGCACCTAGACTCTAGAAAGAGCTGGGGTCGTCCTATGAGGCCAGCACCCCTCCTGCCCTGGAGCCCCGCCCCTTCGGCCAGCAGGTTACCGTGACCAGGTTGATGAGGGACACAGCATTGTAGCTGATATCCCACAGGGTCATGAAGCCCACAGTGTCCACCAGGATCATGATGATGGAGAACAGGTTGAGGAGGCCAGAGCAGATGTCCATGCCCAGCAGGAAGCAGCAGACAGCGAAGGTGGGCAGCAGGCAGACGGTGAGCAAGAATAACCCCTCAGGGACCACGGTCAGGTACTGCTCATAGAACACGTTGGTGATCCTGCGGGTCGCAGGGCACAGTCACCGCTCCATGGCTTCCCACGCCCACTTCAGGATGAGTATGCAGCTAGGGGAGGGTGTCGGGGGGCCCGGGCCCAGGTGCAGCCCGAGCCTCCCTGCTGCAGCCCATCCCCACCCAGCAGCCACCCTCACCAGCCCAGCACCCTCACCCGGGCCCACCTCCCTGCATCCCAGTGCCCAGGGACTCACGTGTAAGGGAAGACCTCGAAGTCTGGGTCGGTGCCCGGCACCTTCCGCAGGTCGGCGGTGATGTTGGCTGCCAGCGCCCGAGCTGCCCGCAGAGCCTCTGTGTAATCCTGAGAGTTCTTCAGCGGCTTGTGGTAGGCCATGAACCGCGAGGCTGCAAAGGTCAGAGCCTGTGCCAGGCGCCCTCAGAACCCCCAAGGGATAGCGCCCGGCTGGGTTCAGGGCTCTGCCGCCACCATTTGGGAATTCTTAATACATTTTGAGCAAAGGGCCCAGCAT
Source organism: Neophocaena asiaeorientalis asiaeorientalis (assembly GCF_003031525.2). Classification (NCBI taxonomy): domain Eukaryota; kingdom Metazoa; phylum Chordata; class Mammalia; order Artiodactyla; family Phocoenidae; genus Neophocaena; species Neophocaena asiaeorientalis. The sequence continues at coordinate 385,258 of NW_020171804.1, forward strand.
GTTGGTTTGGCCCCAATCCTGCAAACCCTGCAGCTGGTCCTACTGTTGTGCAAGACTCAAGTCCCAGCCCTGCCTCTGAAGGATAGAGCTTGCAGAGATCTCCCAGGACTTCCTGGTGGCGCAGTGGTTAAGAATCCGTCTGCCAACGCAGAGGACACAGGTTACAGCCCCGGTCCAGGAAGATCCCACATGCCGCAGAGCAGCTAAGCCCGTGCGCCACAACTACTGAGCCTGCACTCTAGAGCCTATAAGCCACAACTACTGAGTCCATGCACCACAGCTACTGAAGCCCACGTGCCTAGAGCCTGTGCTCCACAACAAAAGAAGCCACTGCAACGAGAAGCCCAAGCACCGCAAGGAAGAGTACCCCCCTCTCACCACAACGAGAGAAAGCCCGTGCGCAGCAACGAAGACCCAACGCAGCCAAAAATAAAATTAAATTAAGAAAAAAAGAAGAAGAGATCTCCCAGATGAACCCAAACGCTGCTCTGTATGGTTTCAAAACATGCATTGGATTTTTAAAATTCATTTAATTACTTTTCCAATGTACATATTCCTATAGGAAAGGACCAGAAAGGGAGACAGAAAAATGGAAACAGCTTACTTAACAGAGCTGTGCATCAGGGCACCCACTGGGTAAGTCAATAGTCATTCATTTAACCAGCTGCCCACTGCCCACATCTGGGTGTGACTTGTGCCTGAGAGAAAAGGATATGGGTGGCTCCCGGGTGTGGCATCAGCCACTGAAAAGTCCATGAACGTCACACTGACCTTGGATTTGGGGGTGGGGAGAAGGAAGCAGGGCAGAAATGGGGTAAAGTCTGAGGATGTGGAGCTGGGCAACGTGACCTCTGAAGCTAGGGCCAGGGCAGTTAGAAGTCCTCCATAAAGGAGGAAGGAGAGAAGGTTCGAGATGGAGAAGCTGTTCCCTGGGACTCGTGGGGCCCCTGGAGCAGCTGACTCTGGTCTTCCCCTCCAGTCGAGGCTGTGCTTACCTAAGACCTGGCCGTCTGAGCCCAGATTCACGGAGGTGCTGTACGCTGCCAGGCCGCTACAGGGAGAAGAGCAGAGCAGGTTAGCCAAGGATCGGGCCCCTCCGTGTGCCTGGCCTGTGGCCACTCCCAGAGAACCCACACTGCCTCCTGCCCCTCTGTGCCCCCGCCTTGGGCACCCACACAGCTGTCCTCCCTGGTGGACCCGCCACCCTGGCCTACCCTTTGGGACATTTGATGTTGGGCTCATCGCTCAGGAACCAGGGAAGATACTTGTGGAACTGCTCCACTGATGGCCGGACAGACCCTGCTGTGTGTCTCATGCAGTTCTTCAAGCAGGCCAGGGAGTCTGCAAAGAGAGCAGGGGCTCCAGGTGGCGGCACCCACAAGGCCAGTCAGCGCCCCCTCTGCCCACCTTGTGGTCCTTTCCCATCGTGATCCCCACGCACTGCCACTGCCGCAACAGGCATGGGTACTTCTGGAGAGATTTGCATTTGTCTCTAACTATGGGAGGAGTTCCCCTCTCAGTTATGGAAACAGCTGGTACCTATGAGCAAGTGAGGAAGAGAAGTTTGGGACAGAGAAGCAGCCACCACGGGGCCTCCCCGCTCCACCTACAAGCGCAGCTGCTCCAGGGTAGGGCCATGTGCCGATCCCAGCTCTCACTCGACTTCCTTGGCATGTGAGCAGCAGCCTGCCCGGCAGGTATGGGCACAACTCAGCAGGGGCATGAGGAGGTGATTGCCTGGTGGGCCAGCTGGGCGTCCACGCATACGGGTGCAGTCCCCCACACCTGTGCACCAAGACGGGACCCCCCCCGCGCTGACAGACCCTGCCGAAGAGCGGGAGGGGCTAAGAGATCCTCCACCAGTCCTCTCCTTTTTCTAGCCTCAGTTTCCCCAAGATGTAGTGGGCCCTGAGCCCCCAGAGGCCCCATACTCACTGACAGTCGAGGGGCAGAACTCATCTTTATTGGGGCCAAAGACATAAAGGCGGCAGCAGGAAGATGAGGACAGCCAGTCAATGAAGTCGTCCACCCAGGAGGAGGCAGGGACGGCCAGGTAAGACCTGAGGGTCGGGGAGAGGAGCTCAGGGGACAGGACCACACAGGCAGGCTGTGGCGGGTCCTTCCTACGGTCCAACCTTCACTCTGGGCCTCCCCAGGCACATGGCAGCAGGTGGGCAGCAGAGCAGGGTAGGGGGACAGCCAGGGGTGGGCTGGGGCACTCACTCATCAGGGAACTCGGTGGCGTACTGGATCTTCTGGGTTAAGGAGAAGTTGTTGCAGCCTGCGCTGGAGCAGATGGCGTTCAAACCTGCCTCACTGGAGAAGTTGTAGCCCCCAGTGGTTACAAAGTAGACTGGGACCCCCACCTCAAAGTAGCGGTTCAGAAAGAGGAAATAGTCAAGCAGGTACGAGTCCTGGAACAGAGGACAGTCAGTGAGGCCAGGGCCAGACACACCCCAAGAGCCTCACTCCAGCAAATGCTCAAGAGGTACACACACAGAGGTGATGCTCACAGGGGTACAGAGATACATGCTCACAGAGTCACACGTACGGTTCCATTACAGATGTACATGGTCAGAGGTGTGCCCATAGAGGTACACACTCCAAGGTACACACATCCAGGTATAATTACAGGTACATGCACAGAACACACTCATGGAGGTACATGCACAGAGCATCACATGCCAGCCTGCATGAACACACTCTGATACACACACAAACATATACACATAATTTTACCCCTTCTTATCATCCCCAGTTTGGTACAGCCACAGTCTAACAAGTGACCACAGACTGCACAGACACGCACATGTAAACACCCATGTGCACACCCTCAAGGCCATGTGCCAGGCATCTGCATGGCCTGTTCCCTTCTCCTATAACGTAAAACCTCAAAGTGACATCAGGGATGATGTTGGAACAGGAAGAACCAGGATTCCACCTCCCCACCTAGACTCCAACTGCACTGGCAGAATCTGTCTGATGTAACTATTCTGGAATTCTGGGGTCGATTGAGGGCTTAAAGCTTCCAGAGAAAGGCTTGGATGGTTCTTAGCATGGTACTGGCTACTCATCCTTTATCCTCCCAGCCTGAAGCAGGCAGCCATGCACACATTCCAGGAACAGTTTGCACACAGCTTGCAGGATCCAGGGTAGGCTATAAGGCCCATCTCTTAAATATCAAGGATATGTGTTCTGATCACTCATTGCTGCTTCTGATATCCGTAGAGCAGACACAGAGTCAGGCACCATTAAAACCTTCACCTCAATCTGAAGTTACTTCCAAGATATTTAAAGAGCAAGTGCTTGATTTATTGTTTTTCCCCTTCATATCTCCCTTTTTCTCCTTTTGAGAGCCAGACCTTTAAGAAACATGACACTCAAAATCATCCACAAATACAGGGGAATTTAAACAGTCACTGCTCATGCCCAGGAAAAGGTGAAGGCTCAGAAAAGATCTGGAAAGACTTTAACTTTACATCTCAGGCTGATCTCCATGACAGAGACATCAGTAACAATTAAGTTTTTTAAAATAAATAAATAGGGCTTCCCTGATGGCACAGTGGTGGAGAATCCGCCTGCCAATGCAGGGGATATGGGTTTGACCCTGGCCCAGGAGGATCCCACATGCCACGGAGCAACTAAGCCCATGTGCCACAACTACTGAGCCTGCACTCTAGAGCCCGCGTGCCACAACTACTGAAGCCCATGCACCTAGAGCCCGTGTTCTGCAACAAGAGAAGCCATGACAATAAGAAGCCCACGCACCGCAATGAAGAGTAGCCCCCGCTCACTGCAACTAGAGAAAGCCCACGCACAGCAACAAAGACCCAACACAGCCAAAAATAAAAACAAATAAATAAATTTATAAAAATAAATAAATAAATAAGCAAACCCTGGGGAAGGAAGAGAATCTGATCTCTAGAGTTACTGTGGACTCTCAAATGTCCATTTTTCAACAACAATAACAACAAAAATCATAAAACATACAAAGACTCAGAAAGATATGGCCCATACCTAGGAACAAAAATTAATCAACAGACACCATCCCTAAGAAAGACCAGACAATGGATTTATTAGAGACTTTAAAACAACGATCTTAGAGATGCTCAAAGAGCTAAAATAACATATGGACAAAGTCAAGAAAAAGATGTATGAACAAAATGGAATGATCAATAAAGAGAAAACATAAAAGAGAACCAAAAAGAAATTCTGGGGCTGAAAAGTACAATAATTAAATAAACAATTCACTATAGGGATTCAAAAGCATATTTGAGCAGTCAGAAGAAGAATTACCAAACATGAAGATAGGACAATTGAAATTATCAAGTGAAGAAGAGAAAGAAAAAAGAATAAAGAAAAATGAACCTGTGGGACATCATCAAGCAGACCAACATAAGCATAATGGGAATCCCAGAAAGAGAAGAGAGAGAAAGAAAGAGGAAGAAAGATTATTTGAAGAAATAACAGCCAAAATTTCATAAATCTGATGAAAGATATGAATATAAACATCCAAGAAGCTTAACAAACTCCAAGTAGGATAAACTCAAAGAGACCCACACCAAAGCACATTACAATTCAGCTGTTGAACGATAAAGACAAAAAGTGAATTTTGAAAGCAACAAAAGAGAAGAAGCTTATCATATACAAAGGATCCCAAATAAGATTATAAGCACAGTTCTTATTAGAAAACTTGAAGGCCAGAAGGTGGTGGGTTTGTATACTCAAAGTACTTAAGGGGAAAAAACTGTCAACCAAGAATCCTACTTCTGGCAAAACCATATTTCAGAAATGAGGGGAAGATTAAGACATTACCAGATAAACAAGTGCAGAAGGAGTTTGTTGCCACAAGACCTGTCCTGCAAGAAGCACTAAAAGGAGTCTTTCAAGTTGAAGTGAAAAGATGCTAGGGTATAACTCAAAGCCATATAAAGAAATGAAGATCACTGGTAAAGGTAAATACATCGAAAATTATAAAAGCTAGTTTTATTGTAACTTTGGTTTGTAACTCCATTTTTTTATTTCTACACAACTTAAGAGACTAATACATAAAAAATGATTAGTCTGCATTTTTGGATACACAGTACATAAAGATGTAATTTTGTGATAGCAATGACTAAAAGGAAATGGAAAGGAACTGTATAGGAACAGATTTTTTTCTATGTAATTCATGTTAAACTAGGATAAATTCAACAAATTTTAGGATATTTAATGTAATCTCCCTGGTAACCACAAAGAAAATAGCCATGGAATATACACAAAAGGAAATGGGAAAGGAATTTAAGCATTTCACTATCAACTAAACAAAAAGAAGATAGTAATGCAGGAAATGAGAGACAAAAAAGCTATAAGTATATAGAAAACAAATAGCTCAACGACATAAGTAAGTCTTTCCTTATCAGTAATTACTTTACATGTAAATAGACGACTCTCTCCAGAAAGAAGTCAGAGGTTAACAGCATGGATAAGAAAAACATGATCCGACTACATGATGTCTATAAGAGACTCACTTGATATCCAAAGTTGCCCACAGGTTGAAAGTGAAAGTATAGAAAAAAGATATTCCATGCAAATAGTAGCCAAAGGAGAGGTGGCTATCCTACTACCAGGTAAAATAAAAAGGTTACAAAAGACAAAGAAGAACATTATATATTAATAAAAGATTCAACAAAGCAAGAGTAAGTGTGTATAAACAGTTACACACCTAATGAATGACCGTCAAAATCTATGAAGCAAAACTTGATAGAAATGAAGGGAGAAATAGAAAGTTCTACAATAATAGTAGGAGAGTTCAATACTCCAGTGTCAATAATGGTAGGACGCACAGACAAGATAATTAAGGAAATAGAGGACTCGAACAACACAATAAACCAACTAAATCTAACAGACATGCAGAAACTCTGCCCAACAACAACAAAATACATATTTCTCTCAAATACACATGGAACATCCTCCAGGATAAACCATGTGTTTGGCCACATATTAGATCTCAACATTTAAAAAGATAGTTATATTATATATATTCTCAGACCACGACTACATAAAGTTAGAAATCAGTAACAGAAGGAAAAATGAAAAATTCACAAACTTGTAGAAATTATAGATCACACTCTTAAACAACCAGTGGGTCAAAGAACAAATCAGAAAGGAAATTAGAAATTTACAGATGAATGAAAATGAAAACATAACATGCCAACACTTATGGGATGCAGTGAAAGCAGTGCTAAGGAGGAAATTTATAGCTATAAATGTTCACTATAAAAAAGAAGAAAGATCTCAAGTCATCATCCTAACTTACAGAACCAGAAAAAAAAAAAAAACTAACTAAACACAAAGCTGCCAAGACAAAAGAAATAATAAAGATTGGAGCAGAGATAAATAAAATAGAGAATAGGAAAACAATATAGAAAATCAATGAAACCAAGAATTGGTTCTTCAAAAAGTTTAACAAAAGCAACAAAGATTTACTTATGTCGACTAAGAAAAAAAGAAAAGACTCAAATTACTAAATCTGAATTGAAAGTGGGGACACAACTACTGATTCTACAGAAATAAAAGGAATTGTAAGTAAGTACTATGACCAATTGTATGCAAACAAGTTGAATAACCTAGATGAAATGGACAAATTCCAAGAAACACAGAGCCTACCAACATTGTGAAAAGAAGAAATAGAAAATCTGAATAGACCCATAACTAGTAAGGAGTTTGAATCCATTCTCAAAAATCAACTCAACATAGAAAAGCCCTGTACCTGATGACTTCACTGGTGAATTCTACCAAACATTTTAAGAAGAATTAACACCAATACTCCTCAAACTCTTCCAAATAATTGAAGAGGAGGAAACACCTTTAGCTCATTATATAAGGCCAGCATTGCCCTAATACCAAAGCCAGACAAAGACACTACATGAAAAGAAAGACTACAGACAAATATCCCTTATGAATATTGATGAAAAAAAATCCTCAACAAAATACTAGCAAATTGAGTTCAACAATATTTTAAAAGGGTTATACACTGTGACCAAATGGGATTTATCTCAGAATTCAAGAGTGGTTCAACACATGAAAATCAGTCAATGTAATACACCACATTAATAGAATGAAGAGAAAATCACATGATCACCTCAACTGATGCAGAAAAACTTCTGACAAAATCCCACATCCTAGGAATTCCCTGGCAGCCCAGTGGTTAGGACTCAGCGCTTTCACTGCTCTGGCCCGGGTTCGACCCCTTGTTGAGGAACTAATATCCTGCAAGCCGTGCAGCATGGACAAAAAAAAAAAGAATTCCACATCCTTTTATGAAAAAAAACCTCAGAAAAGCAGGAGTACAGCAGAGTTCCTCAACATGATAAAAGCCATAGATATGAAAATCCCACAGCTAATATCATACTCAGTGGTGAAAAACTGAAAGAATTTCCTCTAAGATTGAGAACAAGATAAGGATGCCTGTTTTCACCACTTCTATTCAACATAATACTGGAAGTTGCAGTCAGAGCAGTTAGGCAAGGAAAAGAAATTAAAGGCATCTAAACTGGAAAGCAAGTAAAATTATCTCTGTTCATAAAATACATGATCTTATATACATATATAAAACTCTAAAGATCCACCAGAAAAAACCCGTTAGAACTAATAAATTCAGCAGAGTTGTAGGTTACAAAATTAACACACAAAAATCAGTTGCATTTCTATACATGAGCAATGAGTAATCCAAAAAGGAAATTAAGAAAACAATTCCATTTACTATAGCACCATAAAATACTTAGGAATTAACTTCACTGAGGAGGTGAAAGACTTATACACTGAAAACTAAAAAACATTGCTGAAAGAAATTAAAGAAGACAGAAATTGAAAGACATCCAATATTCATGAGCTGGAAGATTTAATATTGTTAAGATGTCAATAGTACCCAAAGCAACCTATAGATTCAGTGAAATCCCTATCAAGATCCCAATGATTTTTTTTGGCATAAATACAAAACTTCATCCTAAAATTCATACTGGAATCTCAAGGGACCCCAAATATTAAATAATCTTGGCAAAGAAGAACAAAGTTGAATGACTCATATTTCCTGATTTCAAAATTTACCACAAAGGTACAATAATCAAAACAGTGTGACTGCAAAAAAAACAAAAAAAGTGAAATTTGGGGGCTTCCCTGGTGGTGCAGTGGTTGAGAGTCTGCCTGCTGATGCAGCGGACATGGGTTCGTGCCCCGGTCCGGGAAGATCCCACATGCCACGCCACGGAGCAGCTAGGCCCGTGAGCCATGGCCGCTGAGCCTGCACGTCCGGAGCCTGTGCTCCACAACAGTGAGAGGCCCGTGTACCGCAAAAAAAAAACAAAAACAGTGTAGTACTGGCACAAAGACAGACATATAGACCAATGGAATAGAACAGAAAGCCTAGAATTAAACCCTCACATATATGGTCAAATGATTTTTGACAAGGGAGCCAAGATCATTCCCACCAGCAAATGGTGCTGGGGAAACTGGATATCTACATGCAAAAGAATGAAGTTGGACCTTCAAAAGTATACATAAATATATATAAAAATCAACCCAAAATGGATCTAAATTTACGAGTTAAAACTACAAAACTCTTAGAATAAAACAGGGGGAAAACTTCAGTACATTGGATTTGGCAGTGATTTATTGTTTTTTTTTGTTGTTGTTGTTTTTGGCCATGCCACAAGGCTTGCGGGATCTCAGTTCCCCAACCAGGGACTGAACCCGGGCCCTGGCAGCAAAAGCCCAGAGTCCTAACCACTAGACCATTAGGGAACTCCTGGCAAAGATTTATTCTTGAATATGACACTAAAGGCACAGTTAACGGACAGAAAAATAGACAAATTAGACTTTATGAAAATTAAAATCTTTGGTGCATCAAAGCATACTACAAATAGAGTAAAAAAAAACCGACAGAAATGAAGGAAATATTCACAAATCACATATCTGATAAGGGACTGATTATCCAGGATATCTAGAGAACTCTTAGAACTCAACAACAAAATCCAATCCAATTCAAAACTAGACATTTCTCCAAAGGAGCTATACAAATGGACAGTAAGTACATGCTTAACATCACTAACTGTTAGGGAAATGCAAATCAAAGCCACAATGAGATATCACCTCACACCCATTAGGATGGCTATTATCAAAAAAGAAACAAACAAACCAACCAAAAAAACCCAGAAAACAAGTGTTGGTGAGGATGCGGAGAAATTGGAACCCTGTGCGTTGTTGGTAGGAATGTAAAATGGTACAGCTGCTGCTATGGCAAACAGTATGGAGCTTCCTCAGAAAATTAAAAACTAGAATTGCCATATGATTTAGCAATTCTATTTCTGGGTATATACCCAAAATAATTGACAGCAGGATCTCAAAGAGATACGTGTAAACCCATGTTCATAGCAGCATTATTTCACAATAGCTAAAACGTGGAAGCAACCCATATCCATCAACAGAAAAATGGTTAAGGAAACTGTGATGTATGTGCATTCGTATACATATGAATATTCTTCAGCCTTAAAAAGGAAGAAAATTCTAACACGTGTTACAACATAGCTAAACCTTGAGGACATTATGCTAAGTGAACGAAGCCCATCACCAAAGGACAAATAACGTATGATTCCACTTACATGAGGTGCCTAGATTAGGCAACTTCAGAGACAGAGGGTAGGATGGTGGGTGCCAGGGGCTGGGGGGAGGGGATGGGGAGTCAGTGTTTAATAGGGACAGAGGTTCAGTTTTGCAGCATGAAAGATGGAGATGGATGGTGGTGAGTGTTGCACAACAATGTGAACGTACTTAACGTCACTTTAAAATGGTTAAAATGGCAAATTTCATGTTACGTATATTTTACCAGAAGAAAAAACGGAGAGAAATAAGTTTTATAACCTCATAAGAAACAAACAAATCTCCCCCAAAGAAAAATAAACAAAGGGCATAAACAAAACCTCAGCTGGGTCTTGCAGCCCATCACCACCTTCCTTCTCGCTCATTGGCTCTGCCCACCAGGTCCCTGATGCCCATCCTGGGGGCACTGGGGACCCTCTTCTCTTCAGCCCTGTGAGCAGCCCCCAGGGCCACCATGGGTGGCAGGGTCATTCTGCACCCTTGCTGGCTTTGCTGCCTCCTCTCCCTCCCTATGATGGCTCGAAGGTGCCGTCCTGGCTTTCGGCTCTCCTCCCACCTCATCTTGCTTCCAAGGCCAGCACCACCTGCAGATGGCTACCCAGACTACTCATCCCAGGGCTCCTGCCAGCAACTGGACTCCCATCACCCTGCCCAGGGTGGCCCTGGGTGTCCGAGCCCTCATGACGCTCTCCCTCCCCCGGAGCGCGGGCACGCAGACTTGCTTTCCCCCAGCCACCAGCCCACACCACCTCTGGTTGCACATCCAGACGAGCCTCTCCGATGTGTGCTTGCTGGCCCCAGCCTGGCAGTCAGCACGCTTCCCCACCCCCGAGCCCCAGCCTCCTGCTCGCGGGCTCTACCACCACTCCTCCCCACACCCAGTCACTCCCACACCCAGGAAATGCACCTGAGTGAGCCCCAGCCTCCCACGGGTCCGTGCCGTCACCCTTGCTGCCTTCCTCTGCAAATCCCACTCATGCTCAGATGCCCCTCGATCTCTCCTCTGCCCAGGACCCTCAAGTCACAGAGGTCTTTCCTTCCACTCTGCTGCCAGCCTCCAAGAACTCCCAGTACCTGGTGGGGAGGGGCTGCCCCGGCTCACCTAGGAAGAAGCCCCTGACCCTCACTGTCTTTCAGAGGACGGTACGGTGACATGGGCTGCTGCGGAGCCCAGGTCTGAGGATGTGGTGTGCCCAGAAGAAGGCAGGTGCTCAGCGAGCCTGCCCTGACAATCATCTCGATCGGCTCCCATGGCCAGCCCCTCGGGTGCCCGGTCGTCTCTCTCTCTCTCGGGGCCTGGGGCTGGCGCTGAGCTCCTGCGCTTTCCATACATGACGTGGCTTCTCTTCCCAGCCCCACGTGATGAGCGGTCCCGCACTCCTACCACGCCACTGCTCCATGCCGCCCCACCAGCTGTGTGCTGCTGACCCTCCCCACATCCCTGGGGGCCGAGGGCAGGGGAGGGAGGGCACCCACGGGTGGCCCCAGGGCCCGCTCACCTTGGGCAGGGCCAACTCCTGGTCCAGCCCCACTTTGATGTAGCACATGAAATAGAGACTTGCTCCAAACATGGCCAGGAAGAGCAGCAGCTGCGGGGGGAAGCGCCATGTGAAGGCCTCCTGCCCAGCAGCTCCCCAGGCTGGGTCTGGGCGGGGTCTCGTGGGGAACATTCTGGAGTTGGGCAGGCTTGAATCTCAGCCTCCCTCTTGCTTCAGCTCCTGGACCTGGGCAAGCTCGACACCCCTCCAAAGATGACGGACGAGGCGAGGGTCCAGGCTGAGCAGACCCCTGTCCCCGGGTGGTGCGAGGCCCCCCAGCTTTCCCTCCGTCCCCACTCACCACGACCACACGGGTGAACCGGTGCAGCAGGAACGGGACGTAGAACTTGCGGAAGCATCGGAGCAGTACTCCCTCGTCCTGGCTAGGCGGGGGCAGCTCCCGGGCGCTCTTGCAGCAGCAGACGTCCAGCCGGGAGGCCTGGGAGGAGGCAGGCGCTCAAGGTGGCCCCAAAACAGACCCCAGGGACCACCTCACTCCCATGGGGTGGGAGAGCCACCTTCCACAGGTGGCCTGTGCCAGCACCACCCAGCGGGGACATGCCACTGTGCGTTGCCTTTATCTCTATTTTCTACCTTGATAAAACACCTTTGAATTTTGCACCATCACGGAAACAGGAACTCCCTCCCTGTCAGTCTCTCATTTATATTTTATGTCATGACCTCGTGTACTTTAGGAGGGTTGATCATATTCCCCCAAATTACCAAGACGAGGTTGCTTCGGGACGTTGGGGACTACGTGGCCCAAATAGTCCAGCACTCTGTTGCCGTGCTCAAGGCCACACTCTGACCCTTTACTTCTACACAGTAAAGCCACCCCAGCCCCAGCCAAGATGAGGGTCCCTTGCTCTCTCCACCTCCCCTACCTCCTGCCTTCTGCTGTCAAGGGAGAGCAGGGCCACGAAAGCCGACATCTGCAGCAGGAAGTCGAGAAGCAACGCGAAGCCGGAGGTCAGGGCAAAGGTCCGCACGGCTGGCATGGGGGTCAGAGCTCCTGGTGGGGAAGGGGACCAGGGTTGAATCTCAGGGCCCGGCACCCACTCAGACGGTACAAAGGGAAAGCAGGCTGCCAGCCTCCAAGAACTCCCAGTACCTGGTGGGGAGGGGCTGCCCCGGCTCACCTAGGAAGAAGCAGATGGCCTCGGAGAGGCTGCAAAGCAGCATGCTGGGGGCCACTCTGCCCAGGGCTCGGCCGATGTGGGCCTCCCGCCCCTCCCCAGGCCTCCGTGGCAGTCTCTGTGTGGGGATGGCAGGGACACGGTCAAGATCCAGCCAAGGGCTCTGTCCCTCGCAGGCCAGCAGGGAGCTGGCAAGTGCCACCCGCTCCCCCAGGCACGGCCATCACCTGGAGACCCAGCCAGGCCTGAGGAAATGGCTCCACCCTCCCCAGTGCGAGCAGACCCTGCCAACACTGTGCTCGGCCACATCTTCCACTTCTCAGGGCCTGGCCCAGAGAAAGGCTTGGCACGTCTGGGGATCATCCTTGCTCTGACCCATCGTGGAACCCTGAATGTTCACTAACGGGAGAGGCTAAATGGACCCTGACTTGTCCTTCCATGGAATGCTACCTAGTAGCACAAAGACAGAGGTGGCTGTGTGTGGGACAGAGAAGAACAAACCTGACTCCATATTGGATCTCTAACCTTTGTGCTCTGTTGCCTGTGCTTAGTCATGCTGGCTCTGAATCTTTTGTTCAAGAATGTTGCCTATGGTCTGAAATATACATGATGGCCCATTCTCAAGGCTCTGACCTTTCAAGGTATAACACTTTTCCATTCACACAGAGATAAAAAAGTTGCAGAGTCTAACGTGTCTCGTCGGAGGTTTATAGGAACATTGTGACCAGACCTACACGGACAGCTGCAAGAACAAAGGATTCCCAGCACCAAAAAGTTTGTAACAACAAGCCACACCCCCTCCCCTTTTAGTATAAAAGAAGCCTAAATTCTAACTCGGGTAAGATGGTTCTTTGGGACGGTAGTCCACCACCTTCTCAGTCTGCTGGCTTTCCAAATAAAGTCACTATTCCTTGCCTCAACATCTTGTCTCTCGATTTATTGGCTTGTCACACAGCAAGCAGTATGAGCTTGGGCTCAATAACATATGTGCTGTGTGACACTCTTACCAGACAGTATGTGGGGCTGACAGAGAGCAAGTTCAGGTGACACAAATGGTATGAATACATCTATGTGAAAGATAAATAAACACAAAGCACGTTTTCTACAGGAATTGTACACATGGACATCAGCGCTTAGGAAGAGGCCATAAGAAGCCCAGCAAACCCATGCAGGGCTGCACCTGGGCATGTAGGGGCGGTTGGGGGTATATAGAACTCCTGCCCCCTTACCTGGTACTCGAGAACGAAGATGAAGATGTTGTCGGCCCCCACGGCGAGCACCAGGAATGGCACCACTTGCAGGATCACCAGTGAGGAGGGGACACCCAGGTAGGAGAAGAAGCCCATGGAAGCCATGACTGCTCCCAGCACCACAGCCACCCCGCCCAGGCCCAGCGTAGCCTTGGAGTCCACCTGCAATGGGATCAGGCTCAGCCTCCTGGCTGCGGGGCTACCCGATGTGCCCCCAACCTGAGTTAGAGGAGGGCAGAGGGCAGGCTTGCTCCATGCTTCTGTGTTTTGGCCGCTCTGCAGAGCCATCCTCCCAAGGGCAGACCCTGTGAGCCTGCCACTTCTTCCTCAAGCATGCATTGTAAGATAATGTAAATATCAGCTTTGCATTTGCACAAGTTGGGGGTGGGGTATTGTCAGGGAGCAGAATGAAAACTTTTGAAACAGGACACCTCAAGAAGCATCACCCTTTGCGGGAGCCACTCTGGGTGTGTCCACTCTGCTGCTTTGAAGTGCTCTGGAAAGCAGGTTGGAAAGGTTCTAAGCACCCCATGGGCCATCCCCACCCTCACTGCTCCCCTCACTTCTCACCAGTACTCGGCTCCCCTCACTTCTCACCAGTACTCGGCGCCAGCTGGAGTAGCTGCCCAGGGCCAGGGAGATATACAAGAAGATGACGAGGTAGCTGACAGCGAAGATGGGCAGGTCCTCGGCTGTTGTGCTGTTGATCTCATCCTCCAGGGAGCGCTGTGGACGCACACCCGACCAGCCCCAGTGACCCAAGGGCTCGGCCAGCAGGCACTGTGTGCGTGAGCCACCGTGAGCCCCGGCAAGGCTGTGAGAACAGCTGTCGCATCACCCCATCCTCCTGGGCAGGCAGATGCTAGCTAAAGGTCACTCAGGAGGGGCGAGGACATGATGGGGACACAGGACCCCACCCAGAGCCACTTGAACTGTCCTCCCCAAAGCCAGGGGACCCTACCTCCGCCATGAATGTGACCTGGAACACACCAGCCATCCGACGCTGGAAGGCTCGCATCTCCTCCAAGAAGGCCCCCTCCCAGAGCTTAGCCTGGGCCAGGCGGGGGTCCCCAGGAGGGTAATTGTTGAGGGAGAAGGTCATGATCAGGGCCTCCGCCTCAGAATAGTCCTTCCCTGGAAGGAGAAATGCTCAGCTACCCTCCAAGCGCACCTCTGCTTTCCTCCCCGACCCCAGCCGCACCGCTGTTTCCCCTCCCCCTCCCCTCCTCATCCAAGTCATTGTCGAATGACTACACCCCACTTCCCTCTCTCAGCCAAAGGCAAAGTCTATGGGCCCAGGCACAGAACCAGAGAACCTGGGCAGGGCTGGGACAAAATGAACGGGGTGGCAGAGGAAGGACAGAGGATGGGCGGGTCTGCAGCCACTCCCAGGCAGCAGGAAGCCCTTTGCCACTCCCATCCTTCTGCCTTTGACTCCTGCCCCGTATGTCCCCTCACTGTCCTCCCGGGGACCACCCAGCTTACCTTTGTAGCCCCCCACGGCGAGGAAAGGGAAGACGGGCGCCCCGTAGTCAGCCATGCAGCTCAGGGCCAGGGCCGTGCCATCTTTGTAGGTGAGAGGGGCGCTGGAGGGAGAGGAACGCACCTTTCCTGATCCCACTCCCATCTCCGTGGCCCGGGTGCCCCACCCTGGACCCGCAGCGCCATCGCCTGACCCTGTGGTCAGAACATTTCTGGGCCCAATCCAGAGTGAACTGGAGCTCCCTGAGCGAGGCCTCAAGCTCTCTCTCCCCTCATCCCAGCCTCACCCTCCCGGCTCCGCCATCATGTCCTCCCGGATGCGGCGGGTGGGTGAGTGTCACACACGCTCCCCTGGGGTGGGGGCCGGAGTCCGGCACACCAGCCCCCCGGGTCCTAACCACCAACAGAGCCACGCAGGCCTCACACTGCCCTTAGCCTCCTCCTCCCACCAGCCCAGAAGCCTCCAGGCCCAGAGGTGGGAACTCCTTCTTTCCTTGGACAGCGTACCAGCCCTGCAACCTTGGGCAGGTCTCCATGCCCTCCACTGAGCCCTTTCTGCGAACACATCACACGTGTGTGGACGAAGCGCTCATTGTGAGCAAGTGTGTCCGTCAGTCACCAGCTGGCTGGGAGTGCTGGTTGCTGTGTGACCTTGAGCAGCTCACCATACCCCTCTGAGCCTCAGTTTCCATATCTCTGAAATGGGGATAATCGGGCCACCCAAGAATTGTTGTGAGCAACCAAAACCAAAGTAAAGCCAACTCGAGGACTGGAAACCTGGGGTCAGAGCGTCCTCCCTGACCTGCCTGTTCTGAGGGCCAGCCCTGGGGCTGAAGCACAGACTCTAGGAAGCAGCCCAAACTTGGCTCACCTGAAGGGTGGGAGCCCTGGCTCCCCTGTCCAATCCAGAGGTTCTCAGGGTGGCATGGGGGCCTCGGGAGCCCTGGAGACCCTTTCAGGGGTCTGCAAGGTCAAAACTATTTCCATAATAACACTAAGATGCTGTTTGCAATTTTTACCCTTCTTCGATCTCGAGTCTGTGGAGTACAGACAATTCACGGACATGGCTCTAGTTTCCATATTGCCGCTAACATCTAAGAAAAGATCACTTGGGGACTTCCCTGGTGGTCCAGTGGTTAAGAATCCTCCTTCCAATGCAGGGGACGCGGGTTCGATCCCTGGTCAGAGAACTAAGATCCCACGTGCCAAGGGACAACTAAGCCCATGCGCCTCAACTAGAGAGAAGCCCGCATGCCGCAACTAAGACCCAACGCAAAAAAGAAAAAAAAAGATCACTTGCTGAGCTTTGGTGACGTATCAGAGCAAATCCACAATTCTCTGGAAAGGCTATTACAACACTCCTCCCTCCTCTGGCTACACGAGTGCGTGGCCAAGCATTCTCGCTGAGCTTCAACCAACAGGCCAAACGCAGAACCAGATGCCAGGATCCATCTAGCACCTTCTGCTAAGCAAGACCCTAACGAGATTTGCAAAGATATACAGAACAATGCTGCTCTTATCACTCCAGATATTTTTGGTACAGAAAATACCATTATTTTTCATAAAAATATGTTATTTGTGGCAGCATGTAATGGGCCTATTATTGTTATTTTTTAAAGAATTAAGAAATATTTCTCCGTTTTACTTTCTCACGTGGTAAATGTCAGTAGATATAACCTCTATCCAAACCCAAGCTCTCTGGAGTCCTTGGTCTTTTGTCAGAGTGTGAAGGGACCCTGAGACCAGGCTTTTGAGGACCTCTGCCCATTCCAACCCCAGAGAGCCTCAGTGGCTGCCTGTCCACCTACCTGCTCCCCTCCAGGCTTGGTAGCTCTCAGACCTTCGCTCTTGGTCCCAAGGCCCAGCGCCTTCACTGGCCTCCTGTTTGCACCACGGCAAAGTGGACACAGCCGGGGACAAAACCCCAAACAGCATGAAGGGGTGTAGCTGCAGCCTGCACAAGGGTACCCAGCCCAGGCGAGCAGGACCTAAAACCAGCCCCGGCCCCTGCCCTGGCCCGGGGCACCTCACGGGCTACCCATGGCCCTGCTGGCGTGCATCCAGGCCCAGCACAAAAGCAGAAAGGAAAATAACGAAGCACACCCATGAGCAGGGCCCTCGGATTGCTCTGCGACCCTTAGACCAAGAACATGCAAGGATGGGCCCTATGTCAGGAGCGCTGCAGAAAGACCGCGTGGAGGCTCTGACGGTCAGGTGCAAACCAGCTACAGTGAGCACGCACCCCGCTTACAGCGTGCGGGTCCGAGAGGGAGCACGGAAGGAAATGGCACGTCACCGCCCCTGCAACCGAGGCCCAGAGCCACACGGGGCCTCTCAGTTTGGGCTGTGTACCTGGCCTGGGCTCCAGGGGGCCCACACCAACCCCAGCAGCCACGCCCGCGAGCACTCACTTGGCGCAGTAGAGAAAGTGGTCCTTCCAGTCCACCTGGGAGGTCTGCCCCAACAGCGTCTGGTTGGCCGTGAGCAGCAGGCGCGTGCGGTTGTTCTGGAAATACTGCAGGAGGCTGTTGACGCAGCAGTCGGAGAGACTGGCGTTGTGCGGGTTGAGGGGGGCGTAGCAGGTGTCCTGCAGGGAGACGTTTCGCTGCTCCTCTGGCGACCACACCTGCAGGCGCCGCAGCCTCTCCTGCAGCTCCAGCACCTCCAGCAGCAGGTCAGAGGACAGGATCCCACTGAAGTTCTTGGGCCCCAGCAGCAGGGAGTCATACCTGTAGCGGGGCCGGCCAGGTGCCGTCAAGATCACCTGGTTGGTTCGGAAGAAGGGGCCAAAATGCTTGTCGTGGAACGCCTTCTCACTTCGGGCTTGGCTGCTGGGGGCTGACCACAGCTCCACGGGGTCTGTGGTCAGTTCTATAAAAGCCAGGCCCCCTGCCAGGGGCACCACCACAACAGTGGACACCACCAGGATGGTCACTGGCCACGAGGCCACCCACGTGCCCCAGCGCTGGAAGCACTGGCTGAGGACGGTGTGGGTGGAGAGGCTGAGCCGGTGGGCGAGGCTGATGCTCGCCTCGGGGCTGGGCGTCTTGCGTTGGCGCCGCTTGGCCAGGCGGGACCACAGGAGGAAGGCGGTGAGCAAGGCGAAGAGAGAGCAGAGGATGAGGATGAGGGCCAGGCTCCCTACCATGCGGCCCAGGTAGAAGGTGGGGTCCAGAGCCGGGGGCCGGGCGATGACGGGGCAGGAAGCAGTGCAGTCCTGGCAGGAGCAGGCCGACGCGCCGTAGCCCAGGGACTGGTTGCAGGGCACGACCTCATCGTTCAGAGGTTGCATCACGCTGCCCTCGGCCTGGCTAGGCTCCCACAGGTGAAAGGTGATGTCCAGGGGTGCCAGGCCGTTCCCCGTGTCCCCCTGGAAATTGAGCCAGCGCTGGGCGTTGCAGAGGGCAGAGCCGTAGACACCGCACATGGAGCCCACCACCAACGTGGCGGCCGCAGGGATGCGCACCCGGCTGCAGGAGTTGTAGGTCCGCTCGGCGAAGCTGCGCTGGTAGTAGGCCTCGTAGGCCACCACCGCCCGGGGCTGGCTGCCCCCCCGCCCGGCCACTCGGGTCACATTGATGAAGAGGCTCTGGTTGGAGCTGCAGGTGTTGTGACAATGCAGGCTCACGAAGTTGTCAGAGCAGGCAGGGCAGCGGGTGAGGAGGGCCTTGGTGACCCCCAGGCTCATGTCCAGGGCCACCAGCTGTTTCGGGGAGCAGCAGGCGTAGGTGGTGTTGGGGCCGGTGTAGAGGCGGGGACAGATGCTCCGCAGGAGGGTCAGGTGGTCACCCGTGACGTGGCGAGCAGGCGTGTTGTCCAGGCAGGACACGTTGGTCAGTGAAGCCAGGCTTCCAGACAGCTCCGGGTTCTTCCCACACTCGTCATAGAAGGCGCAGTATCCGGGCCGGTGTATGGGCGTGTACAGCTCGCTCTGGGCCTGTGGAACAGGGCAGCATCACCCAGAGCCCCAGCGCCGGCCAGCACCTCCAGGTAGCTGATGGGGCAGCGGGCAGCCAGGACAGGTGTGGAGAAGGAAGCAGAGCAGGGCGGGTGAGGGGTGGACGCCAGGCAGGTCCAGGATGCCAGGGATCCTGGGGGAGTGCTGGAGGAGGTGGGGCGCCAAAGCAGCACGTGGGGCTCCCAGTGGGGTCTGAGGGTGGTGAGCGGATGGGAACAGCCAGGCCTCCACCCTGAGCGACAGGGTCACTGGAGAGTGAGGTGACCTGGCACATCTGCCTTTAGCAAGGTCACTCCGGAGGGTAAGGGGACAGTAGTGACAACTGGGTCACCCAGGAGACCCCTGGAAGCCACTGTGTGGTCCTGCTGAGAAACGATGACCCCTGGACAGGTGGAGGGCTGCTCCAAGGGGCCGTGTGGATGCAGGCCCTGTGCACCTGGGGCACCATTGTCGTTGCTGGCGGCTGCCACCATGCCCAAGCTGCAGCCAGGGCCCCTCTTGGAGATTCTGAGCTGAGCTTCCCCTGCCCTTACCTGCTGGGGGCTGAAAGCCTTCACCCACCTTCCCAGACGTGCAAATGAGCAAGAAACTTGCAAGGCAAGACCTCCTCCCAAACCTAGATGCTAAATCCTCATTAGGTGATTCTCCCCCCGAACCCGTGCCGTCAGCACCCCGGGACTGGCTCCTCCCTTAACCTTCCACAGACCGTCTTAGGCCAGGACACCCACAGAGGACCAGGAATGGGAGGCACTCAGTCACACCCAGTCCAGCTACCCCCTGCTCAACGCTTGTGTCCATCTAACCCCGCGACCTGAAGACTTGAGCAGCTCAGGGCCCTCCACCTGCACCCCTCCTCTGGGGAGCCTGGGATCCCTCATCTGTTTAGAAACTGCCCCCTCCCCAGACCCCAGGCCCTCTCTCACTGTTGCCAAGCAGCCCCCTGCCCGGGGTGGACATAGGGCCTGGGACTCACCGACTTCAGGAGCAGAGCCCAGAGCAGCCAGCCCTTCAGGCCGACCTCCACCATCCTGGCACTGGGAAGGGGTCAGAGGGTAAGTGAGGCCAGGACTTGGGGACAGCCAAGGGCTGGCTCCTGGCAACACACAGAGCTCACTGCGGCCGTACATATACTAAAACTGGGGACGGCCTACGAGGCAGCTTCCCCACCCGGGACAGTGTCACCTGATTGAGCTGGGGACCAATGGGGCTGAGCCCTGCACCTCCCAGGGCTCCCAGCTGGTTAATGATCCACCTCACTTGTCCCTCCAACCTTTGGCTGCACCCTCTCAGTTGAGCCTCCCGGGGTGTCCCCTTCACCCACTTCCCAAAGTGACCAAGGCCAGAGGGCTGAGCGAGCCAGAGACTTCCCGTGAGCTCCCCAAGTGGCCTCTGTTGCAGGAGGAGGTCCCAGGCCCAGGGACGAGTGCAAGACGTGGCTGGGCCCGGGCACCGGCCCTCTGAACCTCTCTTCGCGCCCCCAAGCCTCAGCCTCAGACCCCCCAGTCTCCCCAGCACCCTCTTGGGTCCAGGCCAGCTCTGGCTGGGACACACCCTTGCACTGTCATCCTTGGCAGCTGTTGTTAATTAATATTAACAACCCGATAACAGAGGGGGCAGTTAGGGGTGGAGTGACACAGTGACAGCAGTCTCCTCTGGGTGGAGGGGCAAACACCAGCTCACTGGGGTCTGACAGTGCGCAGAGACCCCAGGTGTGACGGGCACACACAGCCTCGCTCCTCCGCCCCCGGCCCCTCCCTTATGTCCCGTGCCCAGGTCTGTCCCCACCAACCACGGAGGGGCTGAGTGTCGCTGGGAGCCCCAGGCAAGCAGCCCCGCCCCCCCTGGGCCCAGGTTACACTTCATTCACCTTCTGCTCCTTCCAGATAGGGAGCTCTGAGGCCTCCCTTGGGCTCTCCCTATCACCAGAATGGGTCAGACCTTGGCCCCCATGCCAAAGCTGAGCAGATAAGGTCAGCCCGGTGGGGGAGCTATCATGTGGCCACCTGCCAGAGGCAGCTGCTGGAAGGAAACTGCTGTCTCCCTGGTCTTGTGTTTGCTTCATAGACCCTGGCCTGACTCAGAGGGAGCCACCCAACACATACAGGGGAAGACAGAAGCCAAGAGCGGGGGAACCAGACGCCAAGGGGGGATGCCAGGGCAGGTGCAGGCGGACCCCTAAGCCCCCAGTCAGCCACAGTGGAGAGGAGAGCCAACAGCCCAGGGGCTGCCGTGTGCAGTGACCTCCATCCGGCACCTCCCGGGCCCCGCCCCCATACACCCTGGCAGGCAGATGCTGGGACTCCAGCTCCGTCTCCCAGATAGGCTCTGTCCTCTCTCCTAGATGTCCATCCCCCGAAGCAGACGCTGAGGCAGGGATTCCACTGCAAAGAGTTGATTTGGAAGGTGATCCCAGAGGGCACCAGCAGACAGTGGGGATGAGCCAGGGGATGGAAGGAAGCAACCAGAGTGCATTGAAGAGTGGGCTCCTTGGACTTCCCTGGTGGTCCAGTGGTTAGGTCTCCATGCTTCCACTGCAGGGGGCACCGGTTCCGTCTCTGGTCGGGGATCTAAGACCCCGCATTGTGTGCTGCGCGGCCCAAAAAAAAAAAAAAAAAAAAAAAAAAAAAAAAAAAAAAAAGTGGGCTCCGGCTCGAGTACCCACAGCCTCACGGGGAACCTCTGGAAGATGATGTGGAGCCTGCCCCAAGGGTGTGTGCTTGTCCATCACCTTCTTTGGTCGCTGATTGAGGACATTCTCTGCAGCTTCAGCCCCAGGCCCCTCTGGCACTTGTGGAGCCCCCGGGCACACCCCCTTGACCTAGGTTGTCCCTAGGGGAGGCCCACAGAGACGGAGCCCAGACGTGTGGCCTCTGGGATCTTCTCTGAAACACACACAGGGGGAAAGCAGCAGTATCCAGCTCTGAGTAAAAGACGAAAACTCTCAGCCACAATCTCACCACCTGGCTCCCTGGGCATGTGTGGGGTCTCCGAGGCCACGCTCCGGGCACAGACTTCTGTTGTGAGCACAGTTTTTGTACACTCCCGTATCCCACTTTATCTCCTGACATTTAGCACAGACTCAACACTTCCTTCAGACTCTGACTAGCGTGTGTGTCACTGGGCTGTGTCCCACAGAGTGATGGATTGCCTGCTCTCCTAGTGCCAAAGGTCGGCTGCTTCCAATAAAGAAGTTTTTGGTTGATATCTTTGTGCCTAACTGTATTTCCTCTATTTTGTATTTATCTTCCTTAATCCAGGATTCCAGAGATGAGATGGGAGTGTTGACGAGTACCACGTTTACAGCCCTAAGTACACACAGTTCATCAGCTCTCCCCGTGGGCTAATCTAATCTAGGATGTCTTGACTAATTATCAGATTCTTGCTTATGTGTCGGGTGAAGGGGTCAGATGGTGGACACACATGGATTCCCCAAGGGTTGTGACTCTTTTCACTGACACCAGCAATAACCAAAAGTGCCAAGTCACTAGCCTCACCTTCACTGTGTGTTCAATCTGTTGTCAGACTTTACAAATTTAATAACTGTAAAAAGATGTCTCGTTTTCAATTCTCCTCTATTACTAGCGGGATAGAACCTGCCCCAGCAGTCCCAGAGAGGGAACTGGAGCTGAACACTGTTGCTAAGCTCAGGAGGTGGCGAGGAGGGGCCAGCTGCCAGCATAGGAGCCTCCTGTGGTCAGGGATGCCCGGCCGACGCAGCACGCCTCACTGGCTTGCCTCTCTGGACCCCAGGAGCGTGCTGAGGGTTTGCAGTCTGGGCTGAGAGGTCAGGGTAAGACGGTGATGCTCCACCAGTCACTGGTCCAGGCCATGGCACCTGGCTAACTGTGTGTGCAACGCTCTGACCAGCAGTGATGTGAACAGTTTATGGTCATTTCCAGCTCACAGGGGTAACCAGCCTACAGGTTGAGATTTTGGAACCTGGTCACTTAGTGGACCCTTCGTCTTCTTTGCCATCAGACCCCAATTCTATTTGGTGAAGGACTGTGTCCACAGTCCAGGTGAGAGATGCTGCTCCCTGCTCTCCCAGCCTCCTTTGCAGCCAGCAGGGGTCCCGTGATCCTGTTCTGGCCAATGTGAAGGCTTCTTTTAAGAAAAACTAGATTTAATTTTTGAGCAGTCTTATGTTTATAGAAAAATTGAGCAAACACAACATTGTAACAACTATATTTCAATTTTTTAAATTTGGGGGGACTTCCCTGGTGGCGCAGTGGTTAAGAACCCACCTGCCAACGCAGGGGACACGGGTTCGAGCCCTGGTCCGGGAAGATCCCACATGCCACGGAGCAACTAAGCCTGTGTGCCACAACTACTGAGCCTGCACTCTAGGACCCGCGAGCCACAACTACTGAGCACACGTGCCACAACTACTACAGCCCACGCACCTAGAGCCCATGGTCCGCAACAAGAGAAGCCACCGCAATGAGAAGCCCGAGCACCACAGCGAAGAGCAGCCCCCGCTCAATGCAACTCGAGAAAGCAGCAACGAAGAACCAACGCAGCCAAACATAAATAAATAAATAAATATCCTTCTAAAAAAAATTTTTTTTCTTAACTGAACAGAAGGTACATAGCTCCCTCATGCCCTTTCATCCCCTCAACAGTTTCGTCTATTACGACTCTCTTGCATTACTGTGTGGCACATTTGTTGCAATCAATGAGCCAATATTGACACGTTATTATTCACTGAAGTCCATAGTTCACCTTAGAGTTCACTCTTGGTGTGTACATTCTATGGGATTTGACTAGTGTATAACGACATGTATCCACAATTATAATATTATACAGAATAGTGTCTCAGCCTAAAAATCCCGTTCATCCTTTGCTCTCCCTAAACCCGAACCACTGAAAACCGCTGCTCTTTGTGCATACATTTTTTTGTGTTCATAAAATACACATACCATAAAATTTACCTTCTTAACCTTTTTTTTTTTTTTTTGCGGTACGCGGGCCTCTCACTGCTGTGGCCTCTCCTGTGACGGAGCACAGGCTCCGGACGCGCAGGCTCAGCGGCCATGGCTCACGGGCCCAGCCGCTCTGCGGCATGTGGGATCTTCCCGGACCGGGGCACGAACCCGTGTCCCCTGCATCGGCAGGCGGACTCCCAACCACTGTGCCACCAGGGAAGCCCTCTTAACCATTTTTAACTGTCCAGTTCAGTGGTCTTAAAGACATTTACACTGTTGTGCTACCATCACCACCATCCATCCTCCTGACTCATTTCATCCGGGAAAACTGAACTTTGGTACCATTAAATGTTGACTCCCCATCTTCCCCTCCTCCCAGGCTCTGGCAACTACCATTCTTCTTTCTGTCTCTATGAATCTGACTAAGTACCACATATAAGTAGAAGCATACAGTAGTTGTCTTTTTGTTACTGGCTTGTTTCATTTAACATAATGTCTTCAAGATTCATCCATCTTGCAAAATTTCCTTCTTTCTTAAGGCTGAATGATATTCCATTGTATGTACACACCACATTTTGCTTATCCATCCGTCAATGGACACTTGCTTCCATTTTCGGGCTATTGTGAATAATGCTGTTATGAACACAGGTGTACAATATCCCTTCCAGACTCTGCTTCAGTTCTTTGGAGCATATACCTAGGTATGGAATTATGGGACCGTATGGCAGTTCTATTTTTAATTTTTTGAGGAACCGCCATACTATTTTCCACAGCAGCTATACCATTTTATGGTACCACCAACACTGCACAAGTGTTCCAATTTCTCCATTTCCTTGCCAACACTTGTGCTTTTCTAGTTTTTTGATAGTAGCCATCCTAATGGGTGTGAGGTGGTATCCCATTGTAGTTTTGATTTTCATTTCCCTAATGACTAGTGATGTCGAGCATCTTTTCATGTGCTTATTCGTCATTCATATATCTTCTTTGGAGAAATGTCTATTCAAGTCCTTCGCCAATTTTTTAATTAGGTTTTTTTCTTGTTTGTTTTGGTTTTTGATGTTGAGTTTTAGGAGTTCTCTCTATAATCTGGATGTTAATCCTTTGTCAGATATATGGTTTGCAAATATTTTCTCCCATTCTGTGGGTTGTCTTTTTACTATGTTGACAGTGACTTTCGATGCAAAAAGTTAATTTTCATTTAGTCAAATTTCTCTATTTTTCCTTTTGCTAAATGTGCTTTTGGTGTCATATCCAAGGAATCATTGCCAAATCCAATGTCATAAAATTTTGTCCTATGTTTTATTCTAAGAGTTTTATACTTTCAGCTCTAAAGTTTAGGTCTTTAACATCCTAAACTTATAACACTCTAGTTTTTATTTATACCAGCTTAAGTTCAATAACATATAAAACTCTGTTCCTTTACAGCTCTGTCTCCACCTCTTTCAGCTGTTGTCACAGAATTACATCTTTATATATTATGCATCCAAAAACATAAACTAATAATTATTTCAAACGCATTTGGCTCTTAAATTACATAAAAAGTAAGATTTGGGGTTACAAACCAAGGTACAGTAATACTAGTTTTCACAGTTTTTTTAAATTAGTTTCTTAAATCATGTAGGAAACAAAAATTGCAGTTATAAATCATTGTTACAGTGAGATAGCTTTTATAATTGCCCACGTACCTTTACTGAGATCCTTTTATCTCCATATGGCTTTGAGTTACTGTTTAGTGTCCTTGTAGCACTCCTTTGAGCATTTCTTGCAGGGAAGATCTAATGGTTACGAACTCCGTCCGTTTTTGTTTATGTGGGAATGTCTTAATTTCTCCCTCACTTTTGAAGGACAGTTTTGCCAGATACAGGATATTTGTTAACAGCTTTTTTCCTTTTAGCATTTTGAATATATCAGCCCAACATCTTATGGACTCCAAGGTTTCTGATGAGAAACTTGCTGATAATCTTTTTGAGGATCCCGTGTATGTAACAATTTGCTTCTCTCTTGCTGCTTTCAAGATTGTCTCTTTGGCTTTTGTAAATTTGATTATAATATGTCTTGGTATGGATCTGAGTTCACATTACTTGGAGTTCATTGTTTCTTGAATGTTTATGTTCATTTATTTCATCAAATTTAGAAAGTTTTCCACCATTATTTCTCCAAATATTCTCTCTGCCCCTTTCTCTCTTTATTCTCCTGAGACTCCTTGATGCATAGGGTGGTATGATGGATATTGTCCTACAAGTCCTTTAGGCTCCATTTGCTTTTCTTCAAATTTTTTCCTTTCTCTTTCTCAGACCTGATAATTTACATTATCCTATCTTCAATTCACTGATTTTTCTTTTTTTTATATAAATTTATTTATTTTTTTAGTTTATCTTTGGCTGCGTTGGGTCTTCGTTGCTGCGTGGGGGCTTTCTCTAGTTGTCGCAAGCAGGGCCTACTCTTTGTTGTGGTGCATGGGCTTCTCATTGCAGTGGCTTCTCTTGTGGCGGAGCACAAGGTCTAAGCACATGGGCTTCAGTAGTTGCGGCACATGGGCTCAGTAGTTGTGGTTCGCAGGCTCCAGAGCAGAGGTTCAGTAGTTGTGGTGCATGGGCTTAGTTGCTCTGCGGCATGTGGGATCTTCCCGGACCAGGGCTCGAACCTGTGTCCCCTGCATTGGCAGGTGGATTCTTAACCACTGTACCACCAGGGAAGTCCCTTTCCTTTAGTTCTTTCAACATCTTTAGGACAGTTGTTTTAAAGCCTTTGTCTAGTATTTCTGCCAGTAGATATTTTTCAAAGACTGTTTCTGTCAATTATTTTTTCCCTTTGAATGGGTCATACTTTTCTGTTTCTTTGTATGCCTTGTGGTTTTTGTTGTTGAACACTGGACATGTGAATTTAATAATGAGGGAACTCTGGAAATCAGATTCCTCTCCTTCCCCAGGGTTTGTGGGGGTTTGTTATTGTTTTTGTTTATCGTGTATTGCTTTCTTTTTTTAAATTTTTATTGGAGTATAATTGATTTATGATGTTGCGTTAGTTTCAGGTTGTTTATTGTGTATTGTTTTCTGATTGTTATAGGCTGTCTCTGTGCCCAGGATCAACCTAAGGTATAAATTTAAGGTCTTCTCAAGTCCTTTTTTAGACTTTTCCTGGGCATGCAGGATCACTTTCTAATTTTCTCTGTATATGCAGTTGTTTTTGAATGTCCTAGATTTTAATGTCCTGGCCCCTGAGAGAGCAAAAAGTGAAAAATAAAGGTGGGAATAAAAGAGCACTGGTCCTTTAAACCTTCTGGAGGTCGCTTCACCTGGAGGGGGAGGGGCTTGCGACAACGCGGGAGGTGACTATTTGTCTGCACCTCTGCGACCTGAACCAGCAATCAGCCATCAGAGCACAGATCCCCAGTATCTGGAGGATAGGGTCCTTTTTGTCCACCCTGGCTCCAACTAGCTGTTGCGCACAGCTGCCTGCCTACAGGCTGGAAGTTGGGGATGGGTAGGTGCTACTGTACAAAGGGCTGAAATTGAGAAAAATTAACCCCAGTTTACCCTCCAAGTCTTCCCCTGGAAGTTGCAAGCCTTCAACAGACTCCAGATTTCCAAAATAGTTACATCAGACAAGTTCTGCCAGTGCAATTGTTGTCTAGGTGGGGAGACAGATTCCTGGTACATCCTACTCCATCAGCTTCTCATGATCTCCTTTCTCCAACATGAAGGCTTCTGTTTCCCTCATTAAATGGGATGTATGCAGCGGGCATGGCATTCTAGCATTTCTCCCTTTTCACTGCCCTAGACATAGATGGAATGTCTGGAGGTGTAGCAACCACCTTGTGGCCCTGAGGCATCAAACATGAGGAGAAAGGCAAGATGCACAAAATCACAGAGGGAGTGATATCAGCAAAATGGTGAACTAGGAAGCTCCAAGCTCTTGTTTTCCCACAAAAACACTGAAAAAACAAGCAGAGGATTTCCCTTGTGGTGCAGTGGTTAAGAATCTGCCTGCCAATGCAGGGGACACGGGTTCGATCCCTGGTCCAGGAAGATCCCACATGCCACAGAGCAACTAAGCCCATGAGCCACAACTACTGAGCCTGAGTGCCACAACTACTGAAGTTCACACACCTAGAGCCCATGCACTGCAACAAGAGATGCCACCGCAAAGAGAAGCCCATACACTGCAACGAAGAGTAGATCCTACTTGCTGCAACTAGAGAAAGCCCATGTGCAGCAACAAAAACCCAACACAACCAAAAATAAATAAATAAATTTATTTATAAAAACAAGCAGAACTGTCAGAACCAACTTTTTAGGAGCTCTGGAAAAAATTCAAAGGTCTGCAGCAACCAAGCAAGTGCTCAACCAGGAAAAAGCCATCTTCAAGACAGTAGGGAATATGACAAACCCACAGCCAACATTGTTCTCAATGGTGAAAAAGTGAAACCACTTCCTCTAAGATCAGGAACAAGACAAGGTTGTCCACTCTCACCACTATTATTCAACATAGTTTTGGAAGTTTTAGCCACAGCAATCAGAGAAGAAAAAGAAATAACAGGAATCCACATCAGAAAAGAAGAAGTAAAGCTGTGACTCTTTGCAGATGACATGATACTATACATAGAGAATCCTAAAGATGCTACCAGAAAACTATTAGAGCTAATCAATGAATCTGGTAAAGTAGCAGGATACAAAATTAATGCACAGAAATCTCTGGCATTCCTATACACTAATGACGAAAAATCTGAAAGAGAAATTAAGGAAACACTCCCATTTACCACTGCACAAAAAACAAAGACAGTAGGAAAGTTTTCCGGTGTTTCTACTCAACCATGCCCCACCCACTCTCTGGCACAGTGGAGGTCTTTGTCTTGAAGTGATGGTAACACAGTTTCTAATCCCCTCCCTCAAACCAGTGGAAGCTGAGGCACCCTTATTTGCAAATTACTGTGTATATACATTCTAACCTGTGTTGGGGAGATCTAAAGAACTGCAACATAAAGAAATGTGAGGCACTTGCTTCTCTTTCACGTCAGGTGGAAGTCAGGTGGACAGAGCAACAGCCACTGCTCCTAAAAGACATCTGAGGCAAGGGATTATGAGTGGAGACACACAACAGATCATATACAGCCCAGAGGAGAAGCTTGG
Organism: Neophocaena asiaeorientalis asiaeorientalis; assembly: GCF_003031525.2. Lineage (NCBI taxonomy): Eukaryota > Metazoa > Chordata > Mammalia > Artiodactyla > Phocoenidae > Neophocaena > Neophocaena asiaeorientalis. The sequence continues at coordinate 414,312 of NW_020171804.1, forward strand.
AAAGTTAGTACATTCAAAAGCAGCTGTGTATAAGGGGTATTTAGAAAGCCACATGCATGCACAGCACAAGACACATATCCAGAAAAGACCTGCAGAGACCTGATGCTTTCACCCTGGGCTTATGCCTAGGCTCAGAGCAAGCCTGCATAAATATTAAAGGATAATCCCAGCACAGAGCCAATCTGAAAAAAAGGGAGAGGTGGAGTTTTGTTTGTTTGTTTTTCTGTTTCTGTGTGTGTGTGTGTGTGTGTGTGTGTGTGTGTGTGTGTGTGTGTTTTGTTTGTTTGTTTAGCTCCTGGCATTCAAGGAAATCTCTACCAAAACATTAGCTGATCATGAGCTAAAGGAGCAGAGATTTCAGTGAGCACACACAAGGAATAGTCTTTGCAAAAATAGTTTGGAAAAGTATAAACATAAGCAGACCACTACAACTTTCAACAGTAAAAACATAAACAAACCAAAAGAGCAAATGCTAGGGAATAGGGAGAATCTGATTTCCAAAGTTAGCACATTTTAATAATCAAATACCCAGTTTTCAACAAAACAATGATAATGCATACAAAGACACAAGAAAATATGCCCATTCAAAGTAACAAACAAACAAAAAAATTGACAGGCAATTCCCTGGCAGTCCAGTGATTAGGATTCTGAGCTTCCACTGCAGGGGGCATGGGTTCAATCCCTGATCGAGGAACTCAGACCCCACAAGCCACACAGTGAGGACAAAAAAAAAAAAAATTGACAAAGACCATCCCTGAGGAAACCCATAAGAAAAGATCTTAAAACAACTGTCTAGGGAGTTCCCTGGTGGTCTAGTGGTTGGGAATTGGTGCTTTTACTGCTGTGGCCTGGGTTCAATCCCTGGTCGGGGAACTGATATCCCACAAGCTGTGCAGCGTAGCCAAAAAAATAAACCAAAACAAAACCAACAACTGTCTAAAATATACTCAAGAAGGTAAAGAGGAAAAGGTACAAAGAACCAAAGGAAATCAGAAAAAAAAAGTATGAACAAAATTAATAAAGAGATACAAAATCTAAAAAGAAATTCTGGAACTGAAAAGTACAATAACAAATGAAAAATCCACTAGAGGGGTTCCACAGCAGATGTGAGGAAATAATCAGTGAACTTGAAGATAGAGCAATTGAAATAATCAAGTTTGAGGAGAAGAAATAGAAAAGTAGGACTTCCCTGGTGGCGCAGTGGTTAAGAATCCACCTGCCAATGCAGGGTACACGGGTTCGAGCCCTGGTCCAGGAAGATCCCACATGCCACGGAGCAACTAAGCCCGTGCACCACAACTACTGAGCCTGTGCTCTAGAGCCCACGAGCCACAACTACTGAGGCCGCGTGCTGCACCTACTGAAGCCTGCGCGTCTAGAGCCTGTGCTCCACAAGAGAAGCCACCTCAGTGAGAAGCCCACGCACCACAACAAAGAGTAACCCCCGTTCCCCGCAACTAGAGAAAGCCCGTGCGCAGCAACAAAGATCCAATGCAGCCAAAAATAAATAAATAAATTTATTTTTTAAAAAAAAGAGAGAAAGAGAGAGAGAACTTCCTCAACATGATAAAGGACATTTACAAAAATCCCACAGCAGGGCTTCCCTGGTGACGCAGTGGTTTAGAGTTTGCCTGCCGATGCACGGGACACGGGTTCGTG
>NW_020171804.1:416012-500552 GCF_003031525.2 Neophocaena asiaeorientalis asiaeorientalis
AAAAAAAAAAAAAAAAATATATATATATATATATACCTGATAAGGGGCTGATATTAATATGCAGAATCTATTTTTTTAATTCCACAAATTCAATAAAAATAACCCACCCAGGGAATTCCCTGGTGGTCCAGTGGTTAGGGCTCTGCACTTCCACTGCAGGGGACACGGGTTCAATCCCTGGTGGGGTAACTAAGATCCCGCATGCTATGCAGTGAGGCCCAAAACAAACGAACAAAAAAAGCACCCAACTCAAAAACAGGCAAAGAACTTGAACAGACTTTTTTGCCAAAGAACATAGACAAATGACCAGTAAGTAAGCACATGAAAAGATGCTCAACATCGTTAGTCTTTAGGAAATGCAAATCAAACCACAATGAGACACCACTGCTCACCCATTAGGCTGGCCTTTATTTAAAAACATGGAAAATACCAAGTGTTGTTAGTGCTATGGAAAAGTTAGAAAGCTCACACATTGTTGGTGGGAATATAGACTGGTGCAGCCACTATGGAAAACAGTTTGGCAGCTCCTCAAGAAGTTAAACATGGAACTGCCTTATGATCCATCAATTCTACTCTACTCCAAGGTATGTACCCAAGAGAACTGAAAGCAGGAACAGGTGTACACCAGTATTCCCTGATGTACTATTCACAATAGCCCAAATGTGGGAACAACCCAAGTGCCCATCAACAGATGGATGGATAAAAACGTGGCACATACATGCTTGGAATATTATTCAGCCACAAAAAGATATGAAATTCTGATACATGCTACTACCCGGATGAACTTAAAGACATTATGGTAACTGAAATAAGTCAGACACCAAAGGACAAATACTGTGATTCCACTTATATGAGGACCCTAGAGTGGTCAAATCCATAGAGACAGAAAGTAGAATGATGGTTGCCAGGGGTTCGTGGAGTGGGTCAGAAGTTATTGTTTAACGCGTATTGAGTTTCAGGTTGGGAAGGTGAAAATGTTCTGGAGATGGATGGTGGTGAATTCACAGCAGTATGAATGTACTTTAAATACTTCACACTTCAGCAATGTGGATTGTACACTTAAAATGATTAAGATGGTCAATTTTATGTTATGTATATTTTACCACAATTTACAAAAAAGAGGGCAGGGCAGGAAGATGGAAGAACTCGGATCCCTGCAGCCATCCAGCTCCAGTTATCCGACCCCTCTTCCTTTACATCCCTGTCATGGGGCTTTTCTTACCGCAGCTAGACGCACTCCTAAGTGATGTGCCCGGAACTCCCTGCTCTCTCACCTGGCTCTCAGCATCCCCTACTGATGCTTTGCGGGGCCCACTTGATATTTTCAGCCAAATACCTCTTCTTTGTGGGGACCGCCCTGGGCACTGTCGGATTTAACAGCATTCCTCCTTCTACCCACTAGATGCCAGTAGCATCCACCCCCAGATGTGATGATCTAAACTGTCTCCACTCCTTGCCAGAGGCCGCGTTGGGGCAAATCACCCCAGTTGAGAACCACTGCCCCACGAAGCCTTTGCTAAGCCAGCTAACCTGCCCACTGTTCTCCACGTGTCCTGTGGGTCCCTTGCCCCCAGCTCAGCTGTGACACTACAAAGGCCCCTCCACGTCTTCCCGATTCCTACCTGTCCTTCACAACTCGCGTCAAATTCTTCAGCGTGGTGGGGACTTTGCCCACCACCCCAGGCCCAGGTGGGCTCTCCATGCTCTAGCCATCACAGCATTTGGCCTCTCTGTTGCCTTATGTGTTTTGCTCCTGGAAGCTGAGTTCCTGGTTCCTGGGGCAGGGATATTGCACATATAAGGGTCCAATCTATGCATTTCAGTGAACATATGAGATTGTCTTTCCCTGGGGCCCAGCCGCAGCCAGGAAGCACTGGTGTGGAAGCCAGAAAGCTCAGGGCTGTCTGGTCCTTTGTCCCCATTCCCGGTGGGGCAGCCACCAGCATCTCGGGAGTCTGCTCACCCAGCCTGCTCGCACAGCATCTCAGGAGCCTGAGGCGGGGAAGGGCCTGCAGGTCCATGGAGAGGATGGCCCAGGACTATGGCCTGGCCTGGTCTCTGCCCTGAGTCACAGAGGTGACTTGGAGGGAGCATCCAGCCCATTGCATCGGGGGCAGAGTCCAGCCTGCTTAGCACATCCTTCCTTCCACTTTTAACTGGAACTAGTGCTCAAGAGCCTCAGGCAGGAGAGGGGCTTGTGACAACGAATTACCCTCAAGGTACCAGGGACACTCTCAGGGGAAAAGCTTTTAACGAACATGGGCGAGTCCTGGTTGGGCCCAAGAACCCACTAACAACTTGGCATGGTGCATGCTTCCAAGAGCTCCCAGGCCAGAGTAAAGACCAGGCCCCAGAGACAAGCCTAATGAGGTCAAGGGCAGTATTAGGTACTCACCAAGAAAAAGGTGCCCAGCCCAGGCCAAGGATCAGGAAGCCTTCCTGGAGGAAGCCATGCCCTGGCAAGAAAAGTTCCACACTCTAGGGTTGCCAAATTTAGTAAATACAGAGGAAGACGCCCAGCCAGTTTTAAATTTCAGATAAACAACTAATAATTTTTTAGTATGTCACAAATATTGGATGGGACATATCAATACTTAGGCTAGAAAGTTACACCCTTTATCACTGCCCCTCACAGATGAAGATGAGACTCAGAGAAGGGACAGGACAGGGCTGGACCTTAGGTTCTAGAGGGGAGCCCACTGATCTGACCACCCTCCTACTCTGCCACTCAGCTGGCTGGCACTAAGGCTGGCTACTTACTCTCTCTGAGCTTCAGTTTTCCAACCTGTACAATGGGATGGGTGTGTGAACAGTAAAGCTCGCCTCTCAAGGGCTGGTGTGGGGTCCAGCAGCATCAGGCTCTCACAGGAAGGAGGTTATTAGAAATGCAGAGTCTCTGGCCCTGCCCCAGACCCGCGGGATGAAACCTGCATTCCGAGAAGCCTCTGCGATCCAGGTGTGCATTCAAGTGTGAGGGCGCTGTGTGCAGAGCCGTCCCAGGGGACCCAGGGTCTAGCACAGAGCCAGGCACGGGGCGGGGGGCGCTGGGGCACAGGGGCTCCCAAGCCTCATTGGCTCATCCTACACACAGGGACACTTGGAGAGGGCACTCGACACCCACTTACAGCTGAGACCCCAGAGGAGGCCAAGAAAAGTGAGGCGCTTCCCTGGAGGCCGGGCTGGCACATCTCGGGTGCCACAAAGGCAGTTCTTGGAGCTGGTCTGAAGACCTCGGATACACCCATGCTCTCCAGCTCAGCCGTGCCACGTCGATCTGCTTCTCAGCAGCCTTGAGGATGGATTCGTGGGCAAACAGACACTCGAGCTCTGAAGAGGCTCTGAGCTGAGTGAGGGTGAGTCTGCCCAGCGAGGTGCCTGGCGCACCGTGGGAGGCTGGGCAGAGGTGACTTTTCCTGCCCAGAAGGATCACGTCTTCTTTTTCCACATAAACATGGCTGTGGTGAACACACGAGAAGTGGCTCTTGGCCCCGCTGAGAAGCAGGACACCCTAAGGCTTTTTTCCAGGGAAGAGGATGGCATTTGGCAGGGGTGCCTCCCTGCACGAATTCAGCTTGATCGACATTGCCTTCCTCCAGGAAACTGCCGCTAAAGACCAAAGTCCCGAGAACAACTAATTCCCCAAAGGCTGAGTCACCGATCCTCAGCAGATGGGGAGAGAATTAGCTGGAATGGGAAATGCACTTGAACTGGTTCGTGCTCTGGGTCCAGAGGTTTCTAGGGACACTCTGTTCTCCCATGCGTTATCGCCGTGGCTAAATCTGATCAGGGTGCTACCCTGCTTCAAATCCACCGGCACCTTTCGGTATCTTTTGATTTTTTAACATGTGACTATTATCTTTTTAAAATAAATCAGGTTAGTTTTTCAGTCTTTGCCTGTTTTGGTGACAACCACTTTGGTTTTCTTTTCATCCTCAGATGTGCCGGGTTCCATCCCACCCGGAGCACTTACACACACTGTTCCCTCTCAGAACTGCTGTTCCCCCCACCCTTCCAGTCTCACCTGACTCCTCCAATTGGGTGAGGCCCCAGGTAACCCTCCTGGCACCATGGACATCCCAGAAAGGTGCCAGTCTAGCCACCAGTGCGCTGGCTGGAGGGCCCGGCCCGCTCCCTCCTGCCCCCAGCCCAGCACCTGCACCTGGCAGCTCCAACAAGCGTTGGCGGAGCAGAAAGGTGCTTCAGGAGTCTGTAGCTTGGGGGAGGTTGGGATGCACTGAAAGCTTGGTTCTTGACCCCTCTAAAGCTCCTCCCATGCAGGGGCTGTGCTCTGTCCATCTCCCCTAGACCCTAGCCCACAGCCAGGAACACTGTGGCACCCATTCAAGCCTACGCGTGGGTGGGAGTAGGCCAGCCAGGGGTGAAGAAAGTCCCTGCACTCTGCTGCCCCCTTTGCCGTAAGCTCTGTGCGTAGCCAGCCTGGAAACGGCTGGAAACAGGCCAAGCTTATCTGTTGCTCAATGAAGCTGAGCTTAAGGCAGGCTAATCCCACCTCTTTCCTTCCAAGCCCATATAACCCATCACATGCACGCCTGTGTCCTGGGGCCTGTCCAGCTCTGTTTTGGACGTGCTTAACGAGGGCACAGGTTTCGGTATCAGATACACAAGTTCAACCTCTGAGGGCCTGTTTCCCCACGTGTAAATGGACAGCAGTGCCTCCACCCAAGACTGTGTGACTGAATGAGACATCCGTACACCTTCCCTCTGCAGACCCAGGGCATGGGGACACACCACTCTCCTCAACCCGCCCAATTCATATCCCACCAAGTGCCAGGGCCCATTCCAGCTGAGTGAGGGTTATGTAAATACAGCCCAGGGTTATGTAATAAAGTGCCTAGGATGGCACCTGCCCCATGCTGGTGAGAGCGCCAGCAGCGCTGGCTACTCCTCCGTGGGCGTGGATAGCCGGGCCAGCCCGAGACACCAGAGCAGGCCTGTGCTGACCTCCAAATCCTGCCACCACCTGCCCTGTGACCTTGACGCCAGGCTAAGTTCTGAGCCTCAGCCTCCCACCCAGGAATCGGGAGTAGCCTTATGTTGGTAGAATGCTCAGCACGGCTCTCGGCAAACAGCCTGCATCCAGCACGCAGCCGCCAGGCCCCAGCTCTGTGCCCAGGTGGGAACACAGCCCAGAGCAGAGGCCCCTTTGAGAAGCAACATCACTGGGGGAACCCGAGGTGCCCACTCTCCTGCATCCGGGCTGACTCTGGGTGTAAGCTCATTGGCCGGGATGCCTGGAGGTGGCAGGCGGAGGAACAAGGAAGGTTACAGTGCGAGGTTGGCACACATCGTAGAGCAGACTGCCTCCTCGATGGCCCGGGCTGCCGTGTCCCCAGGGTCAGGCCTCAGCTGCTCACCTGCCTCGGGCAGCAGGTGGGGAGGTCTGGCAGAGACTGAAGGCAGCAGCCAGGCGGGGGCCAGGAAGCTCTCCAAGGCCGGCTTGTCCCACGTGCAGTGACACCCACAATGCTCTCGGTACAGTTCTGGGACCCAGCAGACACTCGTAAGCAGCCATCTTTGTTCAGCTCCATTAACCGATCTCCATTAAGGCGCCCGAGCCAGGGCAGACCGCAGGAACGCTGGCCGCACTGCACTGGCCGCTGTTCCACTCACGGATAAACCCACCCGAGCAGCAACCCCTACCACGCACACCCTGGCTCCCTGGAAATCCTCAGACAGGAGCAGGAAATGTGGAGACCCCAAACCTGAGGTCCCAGCAACCCCAAGTCCCAGCACACCGTAACAGCAGCCAGAGACCCGGGCTCCTCCCGCCATGCAGACCAGATGGCGCTGAGGCCTGCTTTTCTTTCTGAAAGAAACTCAAACACTTTTGACTTTCTTCCCCGGCACAATCCAGAGCACTGAGTCATCAGCGTCGTGCCTCCTCCAGACAGCAGCTGGGAGGCCCAGATGTGGGTTGGGACCCTCTACTGTTACAGCCTTGCAGCTAAGGGCGTGTGGGCGTCACACTGCCACTCGTGCATTTAAAACCCAGGTGGAGTCCGGCCCCCACGAGCTCCTGAGTGGTCCTGAGCTCACACCCAACTTCTCCTTGGCCTTAACCTTTGCGCCGCCATCGCCATCATGCTAGGCGCCACTGACCACCGGCGCTCGGTAGCAGCAGCCGCAGTCGCCTGGACCAGCCCTCGAGTCCTCCGGCACCCCACTCCAGTCCCCGGCCCTGCTGCCGCTAGCCAGTCAATTCGCTGCTAGTCCCATGGGTCACGTGAGACAGAGGAGGCATGTGATGCTCGCTGGGTGACATACTCCAGTAAGCCAGATACTGACACTTGGGAATTGCATAAAGGGACGAACATGCTAGCTGGCTATGATCTGGTTCCAGAACGCAAAATCACTGCAGGCATGCAGACACTTAAATGACTGCTAGTGCAGTTCACATCCTAGAGGTTAAGGTCAAAGCACGACCTCATAAGGAAATCTACCCTAACGTCATCCAGGAACCTAGACGAACTTTAAATGAACTGGGAATCTCCACTCCAGAGGAACTGCGCCTTGACAAAGCGTAAACCCCATGGATGGGCTTCCCAAGGATTTACTGATACTGCTACTTGACTGTAAACAACCACCTGGAAATACTGATAACATACTACCTTACCTGAACAAGTTTTCCTTTTTGAGTACCAAACCATGTAATATATCGATAACTTGGACGTGAATAAAAGGAAAATGAGTTTGAACTGAAACAAACAAACAAAAACACCGCACCCAGGTGTGCTGAACGGAGCAGAGCAGAGAGCAGTTTGGGGAGGAGAGACAGCTGTCCCTGGCTGCCTGAGAGAGTGGAAGGCTGAATTTACAACGTGTCCATATCTGGAGAAAGACCATCTTCCCTGCAGGCGAGAAGTCGTTTCCAAGCTTCAGGGAAGGGAGGCTGTCAGCCTAATCCTAGACAGGAAGGCTGGAGCTGCTGGCGGTTAGGCCAGAGACCCAGAGGAGGGCAGGTGTCTCCTGGGCCCGAAGGCAGCAGGTTGCAGCACTGCATGACTTACCTCTTCTGGCCAAGGAGGCACTGTGCACAGCAGGCAGAGAGCCAGGCACTGCTTACTGGAAGTGGTTTCTGATTCCCAAGGTTTCCAGGGATGGCCCCTTCCTACAGGTAGGAGGCACAAACCAGGGCAGCCAGGATTTTTATTCTGTTGTTAAAGGCAAAGCACCACCCTGGCCATAAGTCTAGAGGGCCACAGTGCTGCCTGCCCCGAATCCAGTCCATCCAGTGCGGGAATCAAGCTCCCTCCAGGCTGGGAAGCCTGCTCCACACCCTGTGCTCAGCCCCGGGAGAGGCCCTGGACAAGCTTAGGAGGGCGCTGCTGTGGGTCCGCGCTTCTCTTCTCTGTGCCTGAAGCTGCGCAGTGGGTTCTGGGTTTTCACCTTCTGTGGGGGCAAAACTGTGGATTAGCTGTGGCGAGTGGACGTCCGTGTGAGCAAAAGGAGACAGACTCAGAAAAGGGGGTGCCGTTGCCACTTGACAAGCCGTACAGGCCGTGAGCCAAGGATAGGAGCTGCTGTGGACACCGCAGGGGCCCACCTTCTACCTCCTGTAGCTTGAAGGATGAGGAGGGCAGTGGGGACAGAACAACAGGTCCCCCTTTGCTCCTGAAGCTGCCCCGTGGGTGGCCAAGGCAGAGCCCCAGTACCCACAACCTTGTTCAGGGGCCTGGAGTTTGGGGCCAGTCCTCAGGACTTCTCTCCTCCCTCCTGAGGGCAAGGGGTGAGCACATCCTGGAGACAATGGAGCAAGGTGGGAGGGGAGCCCTGCAGCTGTCACCAAGGCCCCAGGGGACATACCTTGGCCTTCTTAGAGGAAGGGGGCTTCTTCCGCTTCTTGTGAGGGTGGAGGAGGCCACGAAGAGCAGGAGGAACTGGAAGAGACATCTGGCTCAGCGGCCACTGCCCACCCCCTGCGCCAGCTCCACCCTCCAGCTGGCTCCACCCTCCAGCTGGCTCCACCCCCCAGCTGGCTCCACCCTCTCCAGCTGGCTCCCAGGGTGCTCTCTCCCACTCTGAGCCAGTGCCTGGCACTCCAATACACACTTAAAATGCCTAAGAACACACGACTATCTATTATCACACATGCACAGGGCCAGAAGAACAGCTATCCCCAGGGGTGGGATTCTGGGGACTTTCACCGTCTAAAACACTTCTTTACAGTATTTAGATTTGTCACAGTAAGTGTGTAACAGAGAAAAGAAAATGCTGAGACTTCCCTGGTGGTTCAGTGGTTAAGACTACGCTCTTCGAATGCAAGAGGGGCCCGGGTTAGATCCCTGGTCAGGGACCTAGTTCCGTATGCCGCAACTAAGAGCCCGCATGCTGCAACTAAAGATCACACATGCCACAACGAAGATCCTGCGTACCACAACTAAGACCCGGTGCAGCCAAATAAGTATTAAAAAAAAAAAAAAAAAAGGAAAGAAAATGCTGCTGAAACAAAAACACCCTACATGTAATTTCTTCCTATGTGGCCCCTCCTCCCATATCCTTCCTCACCTGTCAGGTGCCACCATCACTGCTCGTGACCTGCTACATGATCCCTGGGCTCTGCTGTCACTCCCAACTGCCCAACAGCACAGGGTCCCATCCGGCCAGGCCACACAGGTCCTGACAGGCCTCTGGGCATCACACCGCCACACCCTCCCACATCACCTTGACCCCTTTAGGTCACACGCTTCTGGCAATGACTTTGCTCCTTTGTGACAGAGAGGATGGAGTTCCCTCCTGAGGCAGGAGATAGATGGGCCCCAGGTTAGCCATTTACAACTAGCCTCCTGTTTACACTTTGAAAATAAAGATAATAATAGGAACAGGATAAGCAGCTGGACTTTGTTTCCTGTGGACACCTCAAGGTAACAGGAATGGCAGGAACAGAGGGGTTAAGCACTGCTTAGGTAAAAGATAAGGAAACCACATATTTCCCATTCTTGGGGTCAAGGAGACCTCCCAAACTATGCATGAGCAAACAGTTCCTCAGGGGAGGGGGCGCTAGACCATAATATGGTCTGCTAACCTCCCGAACACCCTCGTGCTGGAATCCATCTTGGCTAAAAGATGCACGCACACATCTGGCAGGGCCTTGAGTCAGACCAGGTATGGACCTGGAGCCAGATAAAGCAAGATGACTGGCCAGATGAAACTGGAAAGCTGCCTCCACAGAAGTGACTTGAAGCACCCCAAAAGCTCCCGGCTGGCTCGTGCTCTCTCTCTCGAGCCCACCTATGCTTCTCTGCACCCATCTTCCCTCCTAATAAAACTTTACTTACCTCACTACTTTTTGCTGAATTTTAAAGAATTGCTGAACTCTTTCTTCAAAGCAGACAAAAGCCAGGGCCCTGCTCCTAGGCACTACTAGTCTCTGGTGGTCTAGGGGCTAGGATACGCCCCTCTCACCACCACGGTCCGAGTTCGACTCCCGATCAGGGAACTGAGATCCCACCTCAAGCTGCCACTCCCAAGAGCACTCCCACCCCCTCTCCCTCCCCGCTCCCTTCTCACTCCACAGACCAGGACCCCGGCTGGTGTCCCCTCTAGCTCACTGTCCTGGGGGAAGTTGGTATTTTCCCATATCTCCTGGATCCTTCCCTTCCACTCGCTGGGGCCTCTCCTGCCACACCTGCCAGTTTATGCCAATCCAGAGGGGTGCTGGGGAAGGGGTCTGCACTCACCACTCCTCTTCCTTAACCCACTTTAAACATCTTCAGCATAAAAGTCACACACACTCGTTACCAAAGACACAAGGGACATTGCTACCCAGGTGTAAACGGAGCCAGGCTCCTGAACACCTTGGCTGGGCTTTGGCCTCCTCTACGTCATAGAAACCATCTCAGGGTCCATTCTTGTCCTCACAGCTGCAACCCAGACATCCCTTGTGCCCACAAGGTCTGTTCTCTGTCCCCTCTGCCAACTGTTCTAGGGACTCCAGCCACCTTCCACGCCCCGGCTTGGCCTGGTCACTAACCCCGAGTCTTCTCCAGCACGCGCAGCACTGCCTCTTACCTGCGACACCCCACCCCCACCCCCGCACCTGGTCACTCCCTTCCACGCCCAGGCGGCTGCTTGGCCAGGTACTGGCTCGCACTTTCCCTGGGCCAGGCTCTGGGGCAAAAACCCCTGGCCTTGAATGCCCGGTTTCCTGTCTCCCCAACAGAGACAGCAATGCCTACCCAGGAGGCTGTGCGGCTCAGTTCAAGCGACTGAACAGAGGTGCGTTTGTGTCTGTGTGTATGCTTGCTGCCCAGTCCCCATGGTCCTGTGTCAGCCCAGTGCACGGCAGCTGAGGGACAAACGCCCACCGCGTCCCCCAGCCCTGCTCACCCAGGTAGTCAGGGACGTGGCCCAGGTGGGGCTTCACCACAGCGGGGTGCAAGGGTAGGTCGTGCCGCAGCAGCTGGAGATCCCTGGGGTTGTCTTCAAAGTACGTCTGGCAGGGGAGAGAAGTGGGCACTGCGGGGTCAGTCCTCCTTCTGCAATTTCACAGGGGAGTTTCTGAACTGGTAATCGGTCTTCCAGAATTTCAAGGGCTAAGGTCTCACACCACCTTCATCTGTGGTCACCTGGTCCCCCTCCAGAGCCAGCTCCTGACCTGGTTTCTCACCTCCCCTCAAGTGCTCTGCACACATGGGAAGGCATGTGTCCCCGTTCCCACTCCCCTTTCTGTGGGGAGGTCAGGAGCCTGCCGCACCCCCCTCACTGATCATCACCCCACGGGCCGTCCTGCACTGACACACAAACAGCCGCCTCTTCCTTTTCTGTGTAACACGCACCGCGTGGATGCACCCGACTTGGCTTCCTGCGTCTCTGTGGAGGACTCCCGGGTGTTTCCACCTGGGGAATCATGACGAACGCGGGCACACGTGCGACTGTGCACGTCAAGAAAATAAACTCCAGGAGCTGTGATTCTGATGGACACAGCCACTGTCCACCACAGAGGCCAGGCTGATTCACCTCCTAACAGGACAGCTGGCGTCCTTCACCCGCTCTTGGCCTGCTTCCTCCCCACCGACCTGCTGAAGGCACAGCTAGCTGTCCAGTTCACTGCCTCTCATGCTCATAGCTGGGCCAGCCTCCCTGAAGGGCGATGTCCTGAAGCCTCGCCCCTCCCTCCCCACGGCCCCTCACCTTGAGCTTCTCGGAGTGCAGAAGCTCCTCCTTGATCTCCTTCAGCCTCGCCTCACGGATGGCTTGTTTAGTCACTGAGCGCATGGCGTCCTGGGGGCAGACACCAAAGGTCAAGACGTGGGGCTGTGAGCCAGCCCTCCTGCCGTGCTGGGGTGCTCAGCAGCAAGGGCCTGACACTGGGTCCTAGAGAAGCTCCGAGCACTCCCGACCCCAGGGGGCCCCGCTCACCCTGCAGCGGTAGCGGAAGCCCTCGATCTCCTCCATGCGGAACTGGTAGGGAAGCAGGACGGGGGCTCCGCTCCCTGTGGAGGAGACAGCAGTGAGGCTCCCCTGGGCTGAATGCTCAGGCTGGGGTCTAGTGGGGGCCTACTGCTTAGAGGTAGGGGTGAGGCACCCCTCATGCTGGGGCGAGGCAGCCAGGGAGCCAGCCCACTCCTTCCCCGCAGCGCACACGTGCGCAAAAACACCTGGGTCTCACGGACAGTTCACAACAGGCGATCCACTCTGCTGTGGCCAGGGCGGCTTGTTGTCCCCACGTCCTGGGTTTCTGTCACATCTCTCAGCCTCAGGACCTGCCCACCCGCCCACTCTCCTCCTTCCAGGCCACTCCAGCCACGAGGTACCCGTGATGACAGCCGCAGAGCACTAAGGAGCACCAAGGAGCACCAGCCCTTTCCGTCAGACACCGGTCTGTCATAGTAGCGTCCTGGGTCACTCGATGTTTACAAAAGAAGATGGGGAGGGGGGAAAAAGGGTTTGGCGGTGCAGCAGGGGCTTCACCCATTTCAGGTAAGGAAACCAGGGCACAAAGAAGCAAGGCCCAGAGTCGTCCCTCGATCCCCCATCACGCAGTGCCCCAGGCCACCTTCTACACAAGCCCAGGGCTCAATGCCAGGCGGTGAGCATGTCATTTCTCGGCTCAAGTGGCGAGCAGCAGTGAGGCCCCACAGGAAGCCCAGGCTGGACCCTCCACCCATAACCTGCTGGATGGTGGAGCAGCCCTGCCCAGCCCCGGCTAGCGTGCCCTTCCTGCAGCCTGGAACGCCGCCCGGCTGCCCCGCTACAGCATGACCTCCCGAAGGCGCTAGCGCAGCAGCCCCCTCTCCCAGGGTCTCCTCTGAGATGCCACCAGTCCCACCCTGTCTCCCAAACCTCTTCCCTTGGCCCTTCTGCCCCATGAGGCAGAGAATAAACATGGCTTTGGCCAATTACACGACGGCTCTGGACCTCAGCTGGCTTGACGGTGAAGGGGGACAGTGCCTGCCACCCAGGGAAAGGCAAGGACAGGTGGAGCGACATGGCGCACAGCGTGGCCAAGTGCGCGGGCGGCTGCTGCTTGTGCCGGTGTCCCTGCTGCCATCACCACCACCACCACCGGGTCTACGGTGTCATGGCAGAAGCCTGGCCCTGGCGCAGGCCAGTGAGAGCTGGGCTCTTACCTCCGCTAAGAAGCTCCTCGATCTTGCCCAGATGGGACTGCTCCGTGGGCAGCACGAAGGTCAAGACGATGCCTGGGTTGTTGGCACGCGCCGTCCTGCAAGGAGAGACGGCCCAGCCCGTGTCTCTGGCTATGTGTCCTGCAGTGTGCCCTCCGTCCAGGTGCCCAGCCCGCCACAGCCCAGTTCTCCTACCTGCCGGCCCGATGTATGTAGGCCTCGGGGGTGGGGGGGAGATCAAAGTTGAGCACAGCACACACGTGGTGGAAGTCTATGCCGCGGGCCACACCAGCCTCCGGATCAGCGGCCCTGCAGGAAAACGCCCCGACCTCAGACAGACCCCTCCTCTCCTCCAAGGCCACGTTCTCAAGCTTATTTAATCAGCAAAGTCTCTACACAAAGCCTTATATGGAACTACAGGACCCTGACACGTGTAAAACTCTTAAGCATCTGAACTGGAACAGGAACTAGGGTAGTGGGGGCAGCCAAACCGGGCTCTGACCTCAGCTCTGGGGCAACACTGCCCACCGTCAATCCGATAACAATTCCCAGCCAGCCAACCTGTTAGGCAGACAGAGACTGGGGACTCCTCTTTCCCCCTAAGAAAGATCCGTCCCGAAAGTCACAGCCACTGGAGGCTGGGCCACCTCCCCTCACAGGATGATGGCACGCCAACAAACCAGGCAGTCTGGCCCTTCCTGCTGCCCATGCAGCACGTGTGTTGGCCCTTCACTCCCTGCCCCCATACTCCCAGTCTTCTGAAAGGCTGAAAAGCAGGTCTCCCTGCGGAGGGCTGGGAGGAGAGAAGCATGGACTCACCTGTTCCGCTTGGGTCCTTTGCCCCGATCCTTGCCCTTGACTGGAGGCCCCAAAACTTCAGCATCTGTTGCTATGACGCAGTCATAGAAGCCTTGGTTGAACTGTGAGATGATGTGGCACCTGTGGCCCAAGAGCAGACGGAAGTGAGCCCCAAGAGCAGGCTGGAGGTCCCTCTCCTGCCCCCTGCTTGGTCATAACGGTCACCCTTCCTGACTCTTCCCTCTTCTTCAACTCTTCCCCGACTTAATCTTTGTGCCTCAACCTCCTCAAATGAAGATGGAATTACAGTAGGTACCGCAGAGTTGTGACAGATAAAGTCAGCGAGGATCAGTCAAGCCCAGAGCCTGGGCACGATCTTCAACCAAAACATGGGAGATGGCACACCTGGAGCGCAGCGGGAGCTCTCCATTGAGCACACAGGCGGGGATGCTGAACTGCTCCAGGAACAGGCGCAGCCGGTAACTCCGCTCCATTGTGTTGACAAAGAGCAGAGACTTTCCCCGAATCAATGACAGTTTGAGCAGGGCATACAGCAACAGAAATTTGTCTTCCTCAGTCTCACAGACCACCTGAAACTGCTGTAACTGGTCTGGCCCTGGCAGCTGGGACTCCTGTAACTTGAGGGTAACCTAGGGGAGGACAGGCCTGTGGTCAGGAAAGAAAAGAAGACAGAAATGCTACTGCAAGCCACTGGCTCACCAACCACAGCACAAACGTGTTAGTGCAGGGCACCGTGGGTCCCCTCCAACTGTGTAATGTAAGAATTCAAAGCACGCTAACCGTTGCAGTGTACAGAGAACATAAAACTACAAACACTTGGGGCACAGAACACAGAGAAACATGCTATAAATGACTGTAATGAAGAGAGAACCCCTATAGCAGCAACCTTCCTGAAGAGTAAAGTTCACCTAAGGTGAGAACTTTAGCCCTGCTGCTCAAAGTAGCCTTTGTGCCCCTTGGGGGTCCCTTCTCAGGCTTTAGGCAAAGCATGGTTTGAAGCCCCTAGCGGACATCTGGAACTACATAGTGATTTTAGGTTGGGGGATAGGGGGATGGTTACAACTACCGGCTTCTAGCACATCAGAACCAGGAATGCTAAACCAATCATTTCCCACCCCAAATAACAAAGGGCTCCTTTGAGAAGGGAGAAGCAAGTCCTTTTGAGTATCATGTCAACGCCTCTAGATGCTTCCAAAGGACCCTTACCGGGTTATGCAGTACCAGCTCCTTGAGTGCTTGTACGTCCTCATTAAAAGTAGCCGACATCAGAAAAGCCTGGTAAATCCGGGGCAAGTGACTAAAATGAAACAGAGCCCCATCAGACGCCAGCTCGAAAGCCTCTAACTGTGGCAGATGAACTGCCCCCTCGCTCTAGGTCCTAGTGTCTATTCACAACCCCTTTTCCTTACCAGAGAAGACTCTTGAGTTCCTCCTCAAAGCCAAAGGAGAAAAGAAGATCAGCCTCATCGACCACCAGCAGCTCCAGGGAGTCTTGCAGTTTCAAGTTGTCTTGTTGCAAGTGGTTTAATATGCGGGATGGGGTCCCCACCACTACATCGGGCTTCTCCATCAGCACAGCTCTGCAGGTGGGCAACACCTCAGTATTGGGGAGAGGGTAGCAGCTGGGACCTCACCCTGGATTAGCCCTCTTTCTTGCTGCACACAAACCCAAACCCACATCCCAGTGCCAACGCATTCCCCTACAGCCCTGTTGCTTTCACCCACCTCTGAGAGGCTGAGTCTTCAGCGGCTGAGACATTGGCCACCCGGATGTCTCGAGCACAGTAGGCAGCCAGCTGTTGAATCATGGACTGGGCCTGCCGTGCCAGTTCCTTGGTCGGCACAAGGACGAGGGCTCTCACAGCCTGCTCTACCGCGGGGCCTGTCTGCAAGGGACGAATT
Source organism: Neophocaena asiaeorientalis asiaeorientalis (assembly GCF_003031525.2). Classification (NCBI taxonomy): domain Eukaryota; kingdom Metazoa; phylum Chordata; class Mammalia; order Artiodactyla; family Phocoenidae; genus Neophocaena; species Neophocaena asiaeorientalis. The sequence continues at coordinate 431,321 of NW_020171804.1, forward strand.
AAAGACTTCAGCCGGTCGGTTCATGTCATCACAGCCACCGCATGCTTCTCTCTACCTCTTCCAGACAATCTGACCCAACTGCTGTGGCTTCCTCACAACAATCCAGTTGAGGTCTGGTCATCCCTTCACTTACTTTACCCACCTCTGAATGTAGATAGAAGACTCTTTTCCCAGGCACTGACCTCAAAAAGGATAACTTACTTCATGGTTACAAAGTTACTTAAAATGTACCAATTACGACATTGGCTTTTCTGGAGGAGGAAATGTGCCTACTTCTTATAGTATAAACAAGAGAAAGCGATTTACTCAGGATTACACAAAGAACGGTGGTCGCAGGGCCCGGACTTAGAACCCAAGAAACCTGAATCCCAGGCCAGAGCGTTTTACCCCAAAACCACCAGGTTCTCTCAAACCACGCTTCACGGGTAAGAGGTCAAAAGAAAACCCGGTTCTTGAGAAAGACTTGGGTGCGTGCGGGGGGCGGGCACAGCTTTCCAAGAGAGCACAACGCAACTCAGACGCCTGCTGCTCCCTTTCCCGGCCCCTCCCCCGACTCACCGCCTTCTTGTGGAGCAGCTGCTGCAGCATCGGAATGGCATAAGCGGCGGTCTTCCCTGAACCCGTGCGGGCCCGAGCCAGGAGGTCCTTCCCCTCCAGGGCCAGTGGGATGGCCTTTTCCTGGATCAGCGTGGGTCGCGACCAGCCCAGGTCGGTGACGGCCTAGAGGAGACAAGGGACGGCTCAGGCGGCGCGCTGCCCTGCCGCCGCCCCTCTCCACGTCAGCCCGGCTCCTCAGCCCTCCCCGGTACCTGTAAGAGCCGGTGGTCCAGGCCCATGTGTTCAAAGCCCAGCGTTTCGGGATCCTCCATGCTGCTGCTCTGTAGTGACAGCGCGCACGCGCGACAGGAAGAGCACGCGATGACGCGTGGGCTGCTCAGAGCAGCAACCAATCAGCTTCAAAGGAGTCAGCACGTCCCGGAAGTGGGCTTCCGGTGTTACGTGGGGTGCTGCGGCTGCGGTGGCTTGTGCGGCCGGGGGTCTCGGGGAGGGGCGGCGAGGGGCGGCGAGGGGCGGCGAGGGGCGGGGACCCTCCCGGGCAGGGACCCTCCCCTCGAGTCCTCGCCGGTTCCCTGATACGACCTCCAAGTGGCGTGCTAGGTTAAGGTTACCAGCGGCAGGGGCAGGCTCGCCCTAGCAGTAATGCCAGCATTAGTTATATTGACAAATACATCAATGTTTAGAGTGCTCGTCTGTGTACTACCTAAGAACAGGCATGCTGCGGGTGGTAGCTTACCACGTTTGGGAAACACTGGTGAGTCCTGCGCCCTTTCCTACCATTATGCATCTGGGGGATCTCTGTCAGGTTTATGTGTAAGCACTAATTGCTCTACCACCTGCTGTACTCAGGAAAAGTTCACCAGCGTATGTGTTCCAGGGCTGTTTGCCTGTAGCAGTGGTGGGAACCGTGGGAATCTGTAACGGGGCAATGGCTTTGAGAGTAGAAAGCGACGCTGGGTGTACCAGCATATAACACAGGTCACCGAGGCTGGGCTAAGGTTCAGGGCCACAGGCAATCCAAAGGACAGGCCATAGCAATTGGATTGTACAAGGATGAAGGCTGGAAGAATGAGTGGCATAAGAAACAAAAAGGTAGGTTGCTCTGGGGTTCCCAAACCTAGCAGTCCATGTTGCCTGCACAGCTTGGTTAAAAATAATAATTCTTGGGAGTTCCCTGGTGGTCTAGTGGTTAGGATTCTGGGTTTTCACGCGGTGGCCCAGGTTCAATTCCTGTTTGGGGGAACTGAGATCCCACAAGTGGTGCAGCGTGGCCAAAAAAAAAAAAAAGTTTTTTTAGTCCCCACCTGTATTAGTTTCCTATTGCTGCTGTAACAAATTACCATAAACTTAGTGGCTTAACACAAACTTATTATCTTATGGTTCTGTAGGTCAGCAGTCTGAGGAGGCCTCACTAGGCTGAAACTACAATGTTGGCAGGGCTGCATTCCCTTCTGGAGGCTCTAGAGGAATCATCCCTTTTTTGCCTCTCCCACCTTGGCTTGTGGCCCCCTTCCTTTATCTTCAAAGCTGTTAATGGAGGGTTGGATCCTCACCTCACATCACTGCAACTTTCTTTTGCCTCCCTCTTCCATTTTTAAAGAAACTTTGTTATGATATCGGGCCCACCCCAATAATCCAGGATAATCGCCGTATTTTAGAGGCAGATGATAGCAACCTTAATTCCTCTTTGCCATGTTTGGTAACATAGTCACAGGTTTCAGGAATTAGTACATCTAACTGGACATCTTTGGGAGGCTATTATTCTGCCTACCACACCACCCCAAACATAAACCTACTTAAACAGCTGGACCTGAGTGTTGCCCAGGAATCTATATTGACGAGTTTCTCACATGACCCTATGAATCTACTCTGACGTGGGCCCAGCATGAGAGCCAGAGGTTAGGCTCTGGCTGTTGTTAGGGTGAGAACTGAGAGCAATTCATGCACCACAGGTAAAGTGGGGCTGGGACCAAAAGATGGAGATGGGGACTACCAGTCCGAGTGAGAGCTGGGGACTGGGCCAGGGATGATGGGACGAGTAGAATGGCTCCTACGCCCCACCCCCTTTTTGTGGTAAGGAGGTAGAAGGCTGTTTGATAAGGATGTTATATAACCTAAGAAAGCAAGACTTTCAGAATGGAATCAAGGTAGTACTGGGGGGGAAAAAATCACCAGAATTCCTTGGATGTAGCCAAACTTTCAGAAACATTTTCCTAGGCCATAATGTGTCTGAATACCACACACCAGTATGGAAATCCTTCTCTTCCCCATAGCCACCACCTATTAGCCTGTCCTCTGGCAATCGAGATTCCAAGTGCCCATCAGTGTAAAGGTGTGCTATACTCCCACCTTTGTCCTCACTCCACTCCCCTTCCTATCAAAAAATTCACAGGAGAAACTGAGGACACACTGACGTATCAGCATAATTAAGATGCACAGCTGGACAGACTGTTGAAGGCCAGCCACCCCAGCTCTTCTGTGTAGTTTCCTGTATTCCCACAGTCCAGGCTCCAGTGTCTGATTTGCTGGCTAGATTCCTAGTAACGGCCACAGAGCAGAAATGTGTTCCCTCCTGACACATCCCATGGTCCCCAAGAGGCTCAGGCCAGATGTCCACAAGCTGACTAGTTCCAAGGCTACCTGATTTTCCCTGTGTTAATTCTATGAAGACCATTAAGAACTATTTTAAATATCCAAAGAATTTTGGAAGAGTCATTTATGGCATTTCACCTCACTGGACCGTTAACGTGGCCATCCAGAATTAGAATTTTTTAAATATACAAAAATATTAAATGACAAAAAGCCTATACAACTAAATTGCATGTACTTTTGTAAGTGAAAGTAGGCACACACGTGGGACAGCATAGAACATAAAGAGAAAAACAAGAAGGGCAGAATTTAGTTTTGTACGTCAGATAAATCATGTATTTTAAGTAAATAAAACCACGAAATAAAACGTCAAGAATGGGCAACTAAGGGCATGAAGCTTTATACAGCAGAAGGGCATGAGGGAGGTACACTAAGATGTGTTTAAATTTATGATCCCAGGGAGCTAAGAAACGGGTACGTAATCTCCTCACAGGATTCCTTGCCGACAGGTCTACTTGGTTGAGCTCTGTGAATGGCTGAGCCACCACCCCGTCCGTTCCCACAACCCCGGAGTCTCCAGTCAGGCCAGGCTCTAGCACCACAAGCCCACATGCTGAAATCCACTCCGGGTCAGCCGCAGAGGCACCCAGACCAAGAGCCTTTCCTCCATTTCCCTTTGTGCCTCCCCTCTGCCCACAGCCTCTTATTTCATTTCAAACACAGCTACTACAACACGCTTTATTTCACTGGAAAAATCTGTATAAAGAACCAAATCTGGTTCCCATGAAGAAAACATTTACCACAGCTTAAATAAACGTTAAGGGAAATGGGAGGGTAAGAGTGCCCTGCCTTGTGCTAGCTCTGTCACTGCCTCAGTCTGAACTCAGGCCCTGTGTGACGGAAATCACAGGTGTCCCAGAGAATTCTCTGCCTGGCCCTCTGATTAGGCCTTGAGAGCAGCTGTCATGTCTGCTTTCTGGCCCTGAGAACTGAAATCCTGAGAGCTGCCATGGTAGTTAGTTATCAAGAATGCATTGGTAAACAATGCAGAAGAGACTGCATTGGTGTTTTCAGCTAGTCACACAAAGGCAGTAACACTTCAACTAGGAAGGAAAATATATAATTTTATCAAAAAATAGTTCTAATATATAGAAAAACATTTCAATCCTCTGGGGCCTTTGCCCCTTATTTACATTCACGAAGCCACTGAGTGAACCCAGGACTGACGGGAGCAGTGAGGTGGGGCCTCCTCGGTGGGGCATTTTGGTCGCCTACTTTCTAAGCAGACGAAGAGAGAGGTTAAAGCAGGAGAGACATTTGCTCATTTTGTGACAGGATGGAGAGGAATCACTAGTGGCGAAAGCGGCAAGACAGTCCTGGGTCAGTTCTGACTCCCCACAAACCCCAAGACAGATCTTTGAAAGCTTGGACCAATGTCCTGTGTCCTTGAGAACCAGTGTTAACAAGTGGCTGATCTGAATGCTTTGTTGCCATGGAACCAACGTGGCTTATATTCTTTTTTTCACTGTTTCTTCCCTCAAAATCCAGATGGATAAGGTATTGGGTGGGGAAAGTACCAAACAACTGAGGTGACAGGAAAGGGTCATGGAGAGGGCACTACACCAGCTTCTTGGCCTCAAAGAAGCTCTTGAGGTGACGCATCTGCCAGATGCCAGTGAGGATGAGGATGGCGGTCTGAGCGATGGACCACCACAGGACTCTCTGGTTGGTGCTCTCACTGATCAGACGGAAGCGCTCTTCACGATACTGCGTAGGACAATGGACGCAGGATTAAATGTGCAGGAGAGACAGTCCCAGCATTTGCGAGGCCCCTCCCTCCTGTGCCACGACTCAATTATGGGACCAAACGCCTTTTGAAATGCTGCCTCTGGTTCCCCTGAAAGTGCCCCAAGGAAGTGACATGCTGCCCCTCCACAAGCATCTCTGCTAGGACAGAAATCATGCTCTTACCATTTCAGCAAGATCCCAATGTAAAGAGGTAGGCAATGGCTATTGATAGAGTGTGAACTGTCCTCTCTACCCTTATTCTACGGAGCTGAAAAAACGGCTGATAGCCCTCCGTTCCAGTCTTTGAACAGCTGATCTCCCAAGCAGGGAAGGCCCCAGGCAGAAACTTCCAGTAAGTGTAGTGGGTATAAAGGTCAACTGCCATGTCCAAGTACAGTGACATGCCCTTACCCTTTGGTAATCCTGCTCCTTCTGGATCTGTTCCACCTGATCCAGCAACTGGCGGGCTCGGAGCTGCAGCTCCGTCAGTTTATCCTTGGCAGCAATCTCGGGGTAGTTGTTGGCATGCTCCCCGACCTGGATGTCTAGGTGCACACGCTAGAAGGAAACAGGGTTGGACCCCAAAGTCGTAAGGTCAGAGACACTCTGTGGTTATGGTGTCTAAGTGGTGGGACCTCCGATGGTCTGTTCCAGGCTATGGAACCCACTCTTGTCCCTGGCTGTGGGACAGAAGGGCAACGTCTATTTCTTGCTTGTGACTGTGCCAGAAAGTGTTACAAATGATAAGGATAATAAATCAAAATTTTGTAACCAAGTGAGAGATTCTGAGCTATGGCCAAAGAGCAAATTCTCTTACCAGTCTGCCGCCAGCAAAGAGAGCCATCCTGGTAGAGTTGGAGTGCAGGCAGATCTGATGGTCACCAGGAGTGTGAGAAGTGAAGGTGAAGCGGCCCTCTGAGCCGTACTGCCGGGACAGCACCACCTGCAGCACAGCAGTCAGTGAAAGCCCCCGCCTCTACTCTGACCTCTCCAAGTGCAAGCTCATGTCTTCTGAGCCCTGTCCACCCCAAGAGCTCTAGTGAAGGTGGCCTTACCTTGCCTTCAGGGTCCTTCACCTCCACATGCATGCCCAGGCCGGGGGTCGAGGGTAGGAAGATCTCCTTCTGCTTATCCCACATTTGGGTGCGGTAGTTCCCTGCGGAGCAGACAGAGCTGTCACAACCTACCTAGTCCGTCTGGCTCCCACGCTCCGCGGGGCGCCGCGGTTCCCAGGACGCCGGGCAGGGGGCACTGCTCCCCCGGCCACGGTCCAGCGTCCACAGGGCGCCGCTAGGAGCGGGGAGCTGGACCGCGTCGGGAGGACACGCAGGGCCCTGTCCACCCTCGCCCCGCCTGACCGATAACCATGGTCTCGTCGGGGATTTCCTCGATGAAGCAGCGCTTTTCGGTCTCGCCGATGTGGAAATAGAGCCCTCGGGCGCCCGGCGCGCACAGCGCGATGAGCAGCAGCGCCAACAACCCCATTGCCCGCCGACGCCCAGCCCAGACACCTGCCAACGCGCGCCCCTCCGCCCAGTGCGCATGCGCGCACCTGCGCCCAGCTCTCAAACGACGCAGCAAGACCCGGCGCAGAATACGCGTGCGCGGTGCCTCCCTCCCTGCGTCCGCTCTGCCCCGCCTCGCGCGCGTCTTCCAGGCCAGGATGCATAGCCGAGAGGAGGGTGCGCACGCGCAGGACGCTCGGGGCTTCCCTCCCGCTCTCTGGCTGCGCAGTCTGTTTGGTCACCTGCCAACGAGCGGTTTACACCCAGTGCGCATGCGCGCGCCTACGCCCAGCTCCCAGTAAACGCGGCACGGAGGAGTGGAGAGTAAGCGTGGACTGACGACTTCTTTGCAGATCCTGCTTAGAGTTCTGCTGGCCTGCGCCGGGGCTTGTGTCCCAGATCTGGACGGTTGGAGGGCGGGCCCCAGATCTGGAAGATTGGGTCCCCCGAGGCGTCCGGACTCGGGGTCCGCGCAAGGCGGGAAGGTCGGAGCCCAGGGGCCGACGGGCACTTCCCGAGACCCAGGCTGGGCGGGTGTCGGTGTGAGAGCCCTTCTGGCGTGCAGGGGCCTTAGGCGCGTCCGGTGCCGCCTGGAGGAGAGGCCCGCCCGGCTTTTGGAGTCCCTGACCCGGGAGAGGAGGCCTTGCCTGGATGGGGCTGCAGTCCAGCCGACAGGAAACGACATTCCGAGCCAGTGGGGCTCCAACAGGCTTTTAGGTGTTCCTGATTTTAGGAGTTTGTCGGGTTTTTTTGCATGCGATGTCGGTGTTGCAGTGGTTATTTTCTGACACTCCCCTGCTAGGGGTATACACTGAAGTATCTACATATAGTCACCCGGGGGTGCTGACCTGGGAGAGGAGGTGGAGATTGGGCTCCAGGTGAGAGATGTGTGGGAGGAGGGACGATGCGAGACGGTCCAGTTGTCGCTAGACTGCTCCCGAAGGGCGGGGCGAGGCTTGGCGGCGTCTCCAGCCCGTATTGCTCTCTCAACTTGTCCGACTGCCCATTGTCCCCTAGGTGAAGGTGATATGGGACATGCAGTCCCTTGGACTGCGGGTCTACTCCACTGGCCCGCAGTGGTCTGGGGCTCAGAGTGGAGAGAGATGTGGAGCAGAACGAAACCTGTCCTCGTGGCTCCTATGGGCCCGTGACAAGTGCAAGTGGGGGCCCATTGCTTGCTCTGCTGCCTGCCTTCCTTGCTAAACACAAAGAAACCCTGTAATAGCGTGCTTAGTGTTGCATATGCTCCTATTTATCGCGTAAGAAGTGGGATTGAACCAAAGCAAACATCCTTGTGGAATTAAAGAAGTTTTACAAGGCAAACCTCCCTGAGCAGCAGCTGTTCTGCGGTGAGGATGGAAAATAAGATCTTTTTAAGAAGCTGGAAATTTGGGTTTCAGTATGAAATCTGATTGTTAAATATTAGCCTGTGACTCAACTCTTCTCTAATGGAATGAACAACAAGGCACAATCTGGCCACATTCAGCAGTCATGTGAACAACATGTGATCTCATACAAATCCAGTGGGGGACAGTCTTCTGGTTTAAGTGACTTAACCTGTTTGCCGGCTCCTCCCTTCAGGGTTCTCTGCGGTCTTTCTCCTTTCTTTGAACAAACTGGTACAACTTGAGACTGAAGATCTGGGCTAAGAAAATTGAGGAAAACTCAGAATGAGTAGGTCCATGAGGCCTGTTTACATCTCCTAGTTACAGCACCCCTCTTTTGGGATGGAGGAAGGTGAAAATCAAACCAGAAAGTTTCTTACTGGGCATGGAATTAGAACAAAGAAAGGTTGAAAATTTGTTTTAAATTTTCTAATAAGAGAATTTCGAAACATAAAAGTAGAATAACTACAATGAACTTTCATATACACATAAACCAGTTTCAACAACAGTCAAGATTTTGCCTTTCTTATTTCATTTATCCCTTTCTGCATTTTTGTTTCCTCAAGTGTGTTAAAGACTCCCTGGATATCATATAGTTTCACCTATAAATATTTCAGTGTGTCTCTAGCAGAAAAGGACCGTTAAAAATACCATTATCATACCCAACACAATTAAAAATCATTCTTTAATAATTCTAATACATAGTATATATTCAATTCCTCCCCCCTCCCCGTCTCAAAAAACTTTGGATTATTTAATCAGGTCTAAACAGGTCTGCTTACTGCATTCATTGATATATCTCTTAAACCTCTTTTGATACGCAGTAGTCCTCCCTTATCCAAGGGGGATACATTCCAAGACCCCAGTGGATGCTTGAAATGTCAGATAGTACCAAACTCTATATATACCATGTTCTTTTTCTATACATACCTTAGATAAAGTTTAATTTATAAATTAGGCACAGTGAGAGATTAACAATAACAAAATAGAACAATTATAATAAGAGTTATGTGAATATGGGCCCTCAAAATATTCTGTTGTACAAATTTAATGCCTCTTCCATCTTAAGTTCTCATCATGCACTGTGGTTACAACTCTTGCAGTTTGAGATTCAACAGCAAAACCAGCATGAATTTCTTTTCCTTCTTTAAAATTCCACAGAAGTTTCGTCCTTAACATAGATCTTAGCAACTTCAGCATATGATTTTTTTTCTTATTAAGTCAATAACTTTCACCTTTTCAACTTAAAGAAATTTACGGCTTCTTTTTGGCATATCTGAATTGCCAGCATCACTACTCTTGCACTTTGGGGCCATTATTAATTAAAATAAGGTTTACTTAAACACAAGCACTGTGATACTGGGCTAGCCAATCTGATAACTAAGAGGGCTACTAAATGGGCGGGATACACTGGACAAAGAGACGATTCATTTCCCAGGCAGGACAGAGCAAGATTTCATCACGCTACTCAGAACAGCGAGCAATTTGAAATTTATGAATTATTTCTGGAATTTTCCATTTAATATTTTCAGACTGCAGTTGACCACAGGAAGCCAAATCCATGGATAAGGGGAACTACTGTATTAAGAATTCCCCTTCCCTTTTTGTTGTTCATGGTGATGATGATGCCATTTACTTATTGAAGCAACTGGATCATTTGACGGATAGAATTTTCCACATTCTGGATTTGGTTGATTGTTTATTCATGTGTCATTTAACAGGTTTCTCTGTCCTTGGTACATCCTTCAAACAGTTAAATATAGAGCCAAGGAGTTACAGTAAGACAAAATGTGTTTAAATCCATTAAACCCATTACCCTTTTTTAAAGCTCAAATTCTCTCATAAAACACTTTTGCTATGCTCTTTTTTGACACAATTCCAGTAGCGTTTAGGGGCTTCCTTACATTCCATTTTGTACATTTCCTGCCCTAGACACCAAATCAGCCATTTATCCAAGGAATCACTTTCAGCAAGAAATGTTATCTGTATTTCTAATTTTTTTTTAGGAGGACCCTGAAGTTTGTCCTAATTGATGGGTAATTGTAAGACGATTGCATTCCCCACAGGAAGAAACCTGCCTTAAGTAATCTAATTCCCAAGGTCCCAAACCTTTTCCCCTCAAAGGTGGGAGGTGGGAATTTTTGCCAACATTTACCTAGGCTAGCTACCCCTTCATTCATTCATTCAGCCAATATCTGCTGAGTACCCATTTGTGCCAGACACTGTTCTAAACCCTGGGAACACACAGGTTAACAAAACACAAAAATCCTTGTCCTCAAGGATTTATCTTGGTTATTGTCTGTCAATAAACAAGATAAATGAGTAAATATGTAGCATGTCAGATGGAGGTAAGTATCGAGGAGGAGAATAAAGGGAGTATAATGAGTTGAATGGTGGCCTGGAAAAAGACATGTCAATGTATGAGTCCCTGGAACCTGTGAATGTCACCTTAATTGGAGAAAGGATCTTGCAAATGTAATTAAGGATCTTGATGAGATAATCCTGGATTATCTATGCAGGCCCTAAATCCAATGACAAGTGTCTTTATGAGAGACACAGAAGATACCTCACACCCACTAGGATGGCTACTATTAAAAAAAAAGAAAGAAAAACAGAAAATAGCAAGTGTTGATGAGGATGTGGAGAAACCGGAACCTTTGTGAACTGTTGTTGGAAATGTAAAATGGTGCAACTACTATGGAGAATTGTATTGAGTTTCCTCAAAAAATTAAACACAGAATTACCGTATGTCCCAGCAATCCCACTTCTGGGTAGATCTCTAAAAGAACTGAAAGCAGGATCATGGAAAGATATTTGCACATCCATATTCATAGCACTATTCACAATACCCAAGAGGTAGAAGCAACCCAATGTCCATCAATGGGTGAACAGATAAGGGATAAACAAAATGTGACACATATATACTATGGAGTATTATTCAGGCTTAAAAAGGAAATTCTGCAATGTGCTACAACATGGATGACCCTTGAGGACATTAGATAAGTACAATGGTGGTTACAAGGGGACTCGGGGGAAGGGGAGAATGGGAAGTTGCCTAATGGGTACAGAGTTTCTGATTTGTAAGATGAAAAAGTTCTGGAGATCTGTTTCACAACACTGTAAATGTACTTAATGCCATTCAACTGTACACTTAAGAAAGAGAGAGACAGAGAAAAGGAGCTGGCCGTGTGATCACAGAGGCAGGCATTGGAGTGAGGCAGCCACAAACCAAGGAATGCCTGGAGCCACCAGAAACTGGAAGAGACAAGCAATGAAATCTCTCCTAGACCCTCTGGAGGGAGCACAGCCAGCTGACAACTTGATTTCGGACTTCTGCCCTCTCTAATTGTGATAGAATGAGTTTCTGTTGTTTCTAATCCAGTATGTTTGTGGTAATTTGTTATGGTAGCCACAGGAAACTAATATAGCGAGTGTCTGGTCAGATGTGGGATGGGATACAGAAGAGTGGCCAAGGAAGGTTCCCTGAGAAGATGCTGTATGAGACCCTTAAGGGGCATGTTACATGGATACCTGAGGAAACAGTGAAAGCCCCAAGGCTGTTGTGTGTCTCGTGAATTGAGGAAGCTCAAGGAGGCCAGTGTGGCAGGAGGAGAGAGAGTGAGGGGGAAAGTAGGAGGAAATGAGGCCATAGATGGGCGTGGGAAGACTAGGTAGGGTTCTTAGACCATTTAAGGACCTTGGAAAATAAATGAGAACCTCTTAGGTGAGTTTTGAGTAAGGAATGACTTGATCTGTCTTGGATTTTTTTAAAATAAATTTATTTAATTGTTTGTTTACTTTGGGCTGCGTTGTGTCTTCATTGCTGCGTGCAGGCTTTCTTTAGTTGCGATGAGCAGGGGCTACTCTTTGTTTTGGTGCACAGGCTTCTCATTGCGGTGGCTTCTCTTGTTGCGGAGCACGGGCTCTAGGCACACGGGCTTCAGTAGTTGTGGCTCGTGGGCTCTAGAGCACAGGCTCAGTAGTTGTGGCACATGGGCTTAGTTGCTCTGCGGCATGTGGGATCTTCCTGGACCAGGGCTCAAACCCGTGTCCCCTGCATTGGCAGGCGGATTCTTTTTTTTTTTAAAAGTATTTTAATTTTATTGGAGTATAGTTCATTTACAGTGTTGTGTTAGTTTCAGGTACACAGCAACGTGATTCAGTTAAACATATACATATAATCTTTTTTTATTAGATTTTTAAATGATCCTGTTCAGGCAAAAGATACTCACTGTAAAACGTAATCAATGAATACAAAATATTTTTGTAAGTTATGTTTAATTTCAGTGAGGCCTTTGTCCATCTTGCAGTTTACAGGAAATTCAGAAGTTAGAAGACATCATGAGGAAATAATAAGGTAAATCCAGAATATGGAACAATTGACTCCAACCTTTCAAAAACTAAAGCCAAAAAAGGGGCGGGGGGAAGTGAGAGAAATATAAATACTAATTTAAGAAACTAAAGATGGATAATACTAATTAAGACATGAACCTTGATTGGACCTTGGTGTGGTAGAATGTCTGTGAAGACCTTCTCCAACAATCCCTCCTATCCCCATGTGCACATGCTGCTCTTCCCACTGAGGAGTGGAATCCATTTCCCCTCCACTGGAATCTGGTTTTGACCCTGTGACTTGCACTGACCAATTCAATGCAGTGGAAGGAAAGCTGTACGGCTCTGGCGCCTGGACCTTAAGAGGCCTTGTGGCTTCCATTTTCACTCTCTTGGAACCCAGATGATATGAGATCCAGCCTGAGCCACCAGTTAACAGAATGAAGCTCTTTTGGATCCTTCAGTCCCAGAGGAGCTGCCTCAGTCAATACCATATGGAACAAAGATGAGCTGTCCCCACCAAAACCACTCTATGCAATTATGCCACTGGAAAAAATGAAGATACTCCTTATGAACTGATATATTTATAAACATTTCCAGGATATTTTGCTAAGTTAAAAAAGCAAGGTGCCGAAGACAGTACATAGTATGCTATCTTTGGTGTTTGTATTTGCATGAAAAATGCTGGAAGAATATATAAGACTATAATATAAGTGGTTACTTATAGGTAACATGAATATTCAGCAAACATACATCAGTATGGCTGTGCTGTGTAAACTACAGAAATACTTCTGTCCTAGTTAGTAAATGGCCACTCTCCAAGCCCCTGAATTCCCTCCATCTCTGCTCTCCTCCTGGGATACCTGATTGCTCCATGATCCAACAAATAAAGAGTTACCCCTGGCAGGGAAGGGGTCTGCCAGGCCAGCAGATAATGACGTGGATGGTAACAGGGGTGGTGCAAGGGAGACTTTGCAAACTAGACCTTTTAATATCTTTCTGATTTCTGAACCAAATGGATGTGTTACCTAGTTAATAAAATATATTTTAAAAACAAAAGCAGTGCTACCGTGATTCTCTATCACAGCACCTTGTTTTATGGATTTCAAATCATCAATTTCTGTCTTGTTGGTTTACCCTAAAAGGTCAACACTATGACAATACAGATCCTGCCTGTCTGTTGTGTTCCCTTCTGTATCCCCAGCACCTAGACCCAAACTGGTAGAAATATTTGTTGAATGAATGCAGAATGTATATTTTGATGAAAAAGCATACTGAACAAAAGCCACAGGATGCAGTGAAGGCAGTGCTCAGAGGAAAATTTATAGTTGTAAAAGCCTGCATTAAAAAAGAAGAAAGAAATCAATAACCTCACTTTACACTCTGATGAACTAAAATAGAAAGAATAAAGAAAAAAAGCAAACTAAACCCAAAGTTAGCAGAAGGAAGGAAATAATAAAGATTAAAGTAGAGGTAAATAGGGAATTCCCTGGCAGTCCAGTGGTTAGGACTCTGCACTTTCATTACTGAGGGTGCAGGTTCAATCCCTGCTCAGGGATCCTGCAAGCTGCACAGCACTGCCAAAAAAAGAAAAAGAAAAGAAAAAAAGGAAAAAGAAAGTAAGAAAAAATGGCAAATGAGGCTATCTTAAAAATTATATTTAAAAAAGTAGAGGTAAATAAAACAGAGAATAGAAAAGCAATACAGTCCATGGAAGGTGTAAGTTGATTATTTGAAAAGATTAATAAAATTAACAAGGCTTTAGCTAGACTGACAGAAAAAAAAAAAGGAAGATATAAATCACTAAAAAATCAGAAATTTGAGGCATTACTACTGACCTAACAGAAATAAAAAGAATAAGAGAGGGCTTCCCTGGTGGCGCAGTGGTTGAGAGTCCGCCTGCCGATGCAGGTGACACGGGTTCGTGCCCTAGTCTGGGAAGATCCCACATGCCGCGGAGCGGCTGGGCCCGTGAGCCATGGCCGCTGAACCTGCGCGTCTGGAGCCTGTGCTCCGCAACGGGAGAGGCCACAACAGTGAGAGGCCCGCGTACCACCAAAAAAAAAAAAAAAAATGCTTGACATCATTAGTCACTAAGGAAATGCAAAACAAGACAACAATGAGATCGCCTCACACATACTAAGATGGCTATAATACAATTTTTAAAAGAAAATAAGAAGAGGATGTGGAGAAATTGGAAATGTCATGCATTGCTGGTGGGAATGTAAAATGGTGTGGCAACTATGGGAAACAGTTTAGCACTTCCTCAGAAAGCTAGACATAGAATTACCATATGACCAACCACTTACACTCCTAGGAAATACACAAAAGAATTGTAAACAAGTACTCGATGGATACTTGTAAGCCAATGATCATTGTAGTGGAACCATGAAGCACCCTGTGGGACCTTCCCAGGGACAGACCCCAGTGTCCCCTGCCTCTTTTTTTTTTTTCATATTTAATTTTATTTATTTGGTTGCACCGGGTCTTAGTTGCGGCAGGCAGGCTCCTTTAGTTGCGGCACATGAGCTCCTTAGTTGTGGCATGTGAACTCGTAGTTGCAGCATGCATGTGGGATCTAGTTCCCTGCCCAGGGATCGAACCCAGGCTCCCTGTGTTCGAAGTGCGGAGTCTTAACCACTGTGCCACCAGGGAAGTCCCTCCCCTGCCTCTTGTTCGTAGAAAAGCTTTAGCCTCCTAGGCCCGCCCCATGTTCCAAAGAACAAATTTAATCAGAGAAATGCGAAAATGCAGAAACAAAGGCAAACAGTCAAAACAAGACCAAATAATAATAGTTTAGCCATAAAACAAAGGCAAGGAAGGACCTTTAGTTCCTCCTCAAGGGCCACAGATAATACTCTGAACAATCTCCCTGTTTTGCAGATACGAAAACCCCTACTAGGTGGAAGAAGTTAACTCCATGCTGACCACAAGCACATAGACCTCAGACCAGTTGGAACCAGGTTGATGTTGCTGACTCCCGAAATACCACCTAGTTACTCCACCACCAACCAATGAGAAGAATGTCCACGAGCTGACCAGGCACCCTGCAACCCTCTCCCCTACCGTTGCCTTTAAAAACCCTTTCCTGAAAGCCCCTGAGTTCTGGTCTTTTGAACATGAGCTGCCTTTTCTCCTTGCTTGCCCTTGCAATAAATGCTGTATTTTCTTTCACCACAACCTGGTGTCAACCCAGTTTCGCTACCAGTCTGGTGAGCGGACCCAAGTTTGGTTCAGTAACAGCAGCAGTATTCACAAAAGCCAAAAGGGGGAAATGACCCACGCGTCCATCAACAGATGAATAGATAGACAAGGTGCAGTATAGCGCTGTAATGGAATATTATTCAGCCATGAAAAGGAAGGAAATTCTGACCCATGCTACAGCATAGATGAACCTTGAAAACATGCTAAGTGAAATAAGCAAGACATAAAAGGACAGATAAATACTGTATGATTTCACTTATATGAGGTAGGTGGAGTCATCAAATTTATAGGGACAGAAAGGATAGTAGAGGTTACTAAGAAGAGGGTAGGGGAATGGGACTTTATCACTTAATGGTTACAGAGTTTCTCTTTGGAGTGGTCATGGTGGCACAACATTGTGAATGTGATTAATGCCACTAAATTGTCCTTTAAAATGACAAATATTATTTCTTTTATATATTTTACCACAATAAAAAGAGAAAGGAAAAAAAACACTGAAGTTTTTTCCTTGGTTCCTTCACTTTCTGTCTCCAGATCCTTATCCCACATATCAGCCCAATTTTGTTCTTACAAGCACTTACACTTCCTACATAAAAAACAAAAAAGAGAAAAACACCTCCTACTTTGCCTTTCCCTTTTAGAAATTTAGAAATCGCTCTAAGTCTATCATACCTGTGAGCAGGTGGCAAAATCCTCAGTTTGAATTTCAGCCCAGATTCAGACACTTGTGTCCTCTATGGAGCTTTCCTGGTCAGATCCCTATGGTCAGATTGCTGGCCTTTGTCACCCCAGTATCCCTGGCTATGCCACATGACACAGCCCTCGTCTTCAAGTTTTGGGGAATAAACACCGAAGAACAATTCAAGACAGGGTGGAACAGCGTTTCCCTAACGTCAGTCATTTGGATGCCACCTTCCCATACTACTATCTAGTTAATATAGTCTTAAAATGGAAAATTTTATTACAAAAGAAAACTTTAAATTATATTCTTTTTTAAGATTTTTTTGATGTGGATCATTTTTATAGTCTTTATTGAATTTGTTACAATACTGCTTCTGTTTTATGTTTTGCTTTTTTGCCTGAGGCATGTGGGAATCTTAGCTCCCGAACTCAGGGATCCAAGCCGCAACCCCTGCGTTGCAAGGCGAAGTCTTAACCACTGGACCACCAGGTAAGTCCCCCAAAAGAAAACTTTTTATTACTGCAAATCAGAAAACCAGTATCACTTGCCATAAATGTCAAAGATAAACTGTCACAAATCAGGAAGACAAAGTAACTTAAGTTCTACCTATATTATTATCCACCAAAAGTTTTCAGCCTAATTTCTTATCTCTCTTTGTCAAAAAAGGGAAAGAAGAAAAAGTGGAGCTAAGGATACACTAGCACGAAATGAGGCTTTCTCCTTGCTGTAATGAAGATAGAAGAACTGCAAGGGCTTTCTCAGTATGTGATTGACTACAATTTACCATATTTCATCAAATCTGACCGTTTTCCCCCCACATTTTGAAATAGAGCAGCATCTTACGATCGAGGTGTCCTAGTAACACAGTTTTTTCTTTTTCAGAAGTAAAATAAGCTCTGAAAGCAGATGACCATTTGTATTCGATGAAATGGCATGATACACCGTCCAAGCACCACGTGAAGGTCCCCGCGATCCCGCTGCGGGAAACCGTTGTGTCGGCGCTCGGGCTTCCTGGTTCTCACTCCCCCGGGCCACTACCTGCTGCGCCTCGAGCGCGCATTTGCCGATCAAGGTTCCTTTCTGTCTGGCAGCACAGACTAGGTCAGCTCTCCATCAGAGGACTCCTGACAGCCCACTGCAGGAGACACTACTTAGCAACGTGCAGACCCCCTTTTCAGACCCGTCACGCGTCCCGGTAGGCACCGGCCGGACGACTCCCGGCCGCAGCCTGCGTGTCTGCACTGCTCCCCCAAGAACGCGCCAAGAGCAACGAGGCCGCAACTCTGTGACGTCAAGACCCCGCTCACGAGTTAGGGGCGGCCCCTCTCCTCCCAGGGCGGGGCGGCGTGCTGACGCCACACGCCGGGGCGGGGCCGAGAGTTTGGTGCCCCGGGGTGGGGTGTCGGCGCCTCATTCGGGTGGAGCTGAGCCGGAGACAGGTAGGCTCGGGCTGTAGCCGGGCGCGGCCGGATTTGGGAGGCTCCGCGCCGGTCGGGCAGGAGGCGGGGGTCGCGGCAGGGAGCAAGGCCGCCGCGTCCTCGTTGCGGCCGGCGCCCTGGTGACAGGGAGTGAAGCTGGCTGGAGCGGGGCTGACGGGGGGAGGTGGGTGGGACGGGGCCTGACAGACGGGCGTGGCAGCCAATGGCGCGGCGGGCGCCTTCTGGCGGGCGGAGATTGGCGGGTGCGGGCGTGCGCAGAGGTCGCGCGGGGCGCGGAGCGGCGCTCCATTGGCTGTAGCGGGCAGGGGGTGGGCCGCACGGCGGATGTGAGGGAATGGGCGCCGCGGCGCGGGTGACCCCCAAGGTCGAGGAGGCGTCACGTGGGAGTCGCCCGGCAGTGTCCTCTCCCCACCCGGACGGATGGAAGGGTGGCACGGCCTTGAAGAAGCGGCTGCGAATTGTGGGCAGTCCTCCCTTTCCCCAGAGCGCGGAGACGCTGGTCGGCTTCTGTCCGGGCTGATCCTTCGCTCCTGGGGTGAACCCTTGAGGAACGGATTACCCCGCAGTACCCCCACTTCTTCAGTACCCCACCGTACTAATCCTCCCTGTGTTCCTTGGGGTGACTCCCTTGAGGAGCGGATTACCCCTCAGTATCCTCTGTGTTCAGTACCCGCTATATCCATCCTCCCTGCCCTTTCCTGGGGTGAACCCTTGAGTGGATTACCCCGCAGCATTTACCTTACTCAGTATCTCTGCTGTACTCAGGACGCACCGTGCCCATTCTCTCTGTACTCCTCAGCGTGATGCCCCTGATGAGTGGATTACTTTGCCGCAGCATACCGTGTTCAGTGCCTGTATACTCAGGATCCCTGCATACTCAGCACCCTCGGTACCCATCCTCTCTGTGAGCTCTTTGGGGTGACACCCTTGATGAGTAGAATACCCTGCGGTACCCTGCCGTGCACGGTACGCCACCATACTTCTCTTTCTTCCGGGGTTTGATAGCTCCTGTTGAGATGAAGTGCATTTCCTCGAGGAGCGCACTAGTGTACCTTTTCCCTTTTACCTGATGTCGGTGTAAGTTGGGTACGGAGACTTAGAAAACCAGTGGCGAGAGACGAGTAGATAAGAAACTGCTTTCTCTGCTTTTTGCCCAGGACAGATGACTCAGGCCTGAGGTGTGAACTCTGTCCTGGGGTTTCTCTGCGCCTTGTTCTGCAGTCCTGCGCTTTGAAGCAGGGACTAGAGGCCCACTTTCAGGTACACTGCTCTGAGCACCTTTAGGATGAATCACCTGGGATGAAGCGTTGTTTGCACTGTGTCAGGACGTGCAGCAGTCCAACCGCACAGATTTTTGTGCAAGACCTGCGCGGTATGGAAGTATATAATACTGTTCTAGCTTTGCATATTAGCTGAGGACTAGCTCTTGAAAGTTGGAGAAATATCAGAGTATCCTGATTATATTTTTGAGAGCAGTTTCCAAGTTTCGAGTACTTTTTTTTTCCTTAACAGCTTTATTGAAATACAATTCATGTATCATACAATTCACTCTTTCAAGTATGCAGTTCAGTGGTTTGTAGTATATTTACAGTATACAGCCATCACCAAATTTCAGCATGCGGGATCCGGGATCCAGCCCCGCGCCCCCTGCAGTGGAAGCACAGAGTCTTAACCACTGGACTGCTGGGGAAGTCCCAAAATTCAGTTACTTTTAAAGACTAACTTTAATTTCAGAAATATGAATTTCTGTTGATTTCGTTTAAATTTGAATGCACAGTTTATTAAATGTGAAATATTTACCATGTTTATTACATGTATATCTTGCGTATACATCTATGTGTTTCACATCTGCTTTTAATCAGTCTTACTCCTCACTGCCCCATTTGACCAAAGTACTGTATCATCTCCATTAAAATTTTTAGGTAGTTTTATTTTGGGATAATTGTACAATTATTGAGAAATTTATTTTAGAATGGTATAATTTTGAGAAATAGTACATGCAAATCTATTATATGCAGTTATAACAGATGGTACAGAGAGGTCTCAGTGTCCCTTTACCCACTTTTCTCAAATGATAACATTTTACAAAAACTACAGTATTATATCACAACCAGGTATTGACATTGATAACAGTCAAAATGGAGAACATTTCTATCACCACAAGCATCCGTCCTGTTACCTTTTTATGGCCATACCCACTTCCATCCTGCTTCCAATTCCTTAGCTTGTGGCAACCACTAATCTGTTTTCCATTTCTGTAATTTTGGCATGTCGGGAGTGTTACATAAGGAGACTCATACAGTAAGTAACCTTTTGCGGTTGGCTTTTTTAATTTAAGCGTAATTCTCTGAAAATGCATGCAGGGTGTTGTCTGTGTCAGCAGTTTGTTCCTTTTTATGCATCCAGGCTATTGATGTACCACAGTTGATTTAACTCTCCAACCATTGAAGGACGTCTGGATTGTTTCCGTTCTTTGGCTATTAAGCTGTTATAAACATTTATATACAGGTTTTTATGTACACATAAGTTTTCCTTTCTTCGAGGTAAATGTCCAGGAGTGTAATCACTAGGTCATATGGTGGTTGCATGTTTAGTTTTTTTTTTTTTTTTAGAAATAGACAAACTGTTTTCCAGAGTGACTACCATTTTACATTCCCACCAGTAATGTATTTGTGACCCAGTTTCTCCATATTCTTGCCAGCGTTTGGTGATGTTACCATTTTCTCAAATTTTAGCCATTCTAATAGATGTGTAGTGATTGTGGTTTTAATTTGCATTTCCCTGATGTCTAATGATATTGAATGTCTTTTCATGTGTTTATTTGCCATGGGTATATCCTCTTCAGTGAAATACCTCTTCATATCTTTTGCCCATTTTGTAATTGGATCATTTGCCTTTTTTAATGTTTCATTTTGAGAATTTCTTATGCGTTCTAGTCCTTTCCTGGATATGTGGTTTGCAGATATTTTCTCTAGTCTGTAGCTTGTCTTTTCATCTTCTTAACAGTATCTTTTGCAGAGCAAAAGCTTTTAATTTTGATCAAGTCCTGTTTAGGAATTTTGTCTTTTATGTGTTGTGCTTTTAGCGTCAAGTGAAGAACTCTTTGCCTGGCTCTAGTTCCTCTTACATACTTTTCTAAAAGTTTTTTTTTTTTTTTTTGCGGTACGCGGGCCTCTTACTATTGTGGCCTCTCCCCCGTTGCGGAGCACAGGCTCCGGTTGCGCAGGCTCAGCAGCCATGGCTCACGGGCCCAGCCGCTCTGCGGCATGTGGGATCTTCCCGGACCGGGACACGAACCCGTGTCCCCTGCATCGGCAGGCAGACTCTCAACCACTGCGCCACCAGGGAAGCCCTCTAAAAGTTTTATAGTTTTGTGTTGTACGTTTAAATCTATAATCCATTTTGAGTTGATTTCTATATAAGGTGTGAAGTCTAGTTTGAGTGGTTTCTTTCTTTTCTTTTCCTTTCATTCTTTCTTTTTTTCCCCCTCCCCATAGGTATCCAACCAGCAGCATTTGTTGAAAAGACTGTTCTTTCTCCATTGAATTGCTTTTGCTCTTTTGTCAAAAATCAGTTGGTTGTGCTTGTATGGGTCTGTTCTAGAGTTCTCTGTTCTGTTCCATTGGTCTTTTTGTCTATTTCACCATCAGTAGCACAAGTCTTGATTATTGCAGTTACATAATAAATCTTGAAATTAAGTAGATTGGTTCTTCCCACTTCATTATTCTTTTTCAAAATTGTTTCAGCTGATCTAATTCCTTCGCCTTCCCATATAAATTTTAGCATAATCTTGCCTATGTCTATAAAAATTCTTGCTGGGATTTTGATAGGAATTGTGTTAAAGTTGTTTATCAATTTGGAGATAACTTCTCTACTATGTTCAATCTTCCAATCCTTAAACAAGGTATGTCTATTTATTTAGGTTTTTTCTTTCCTTCATCAGTGTTTTCTAGTTTTTAGCATGCAAGTCCTGCACATGTTTTTTTAGACTTACACTATTTCCTTTTAAAAAATTTTTGTTTTCATGTGTCTGTTGATAGTTTGTACAAATACAGTTGTTTTTTGTATATTTATCTTGTATCCTGTGACCCTGCTGAATTCACTTATTAGTTCTATAAGTGTTTTTGTAGATTCCTTCAGATTTTGTCATAGATAATCATGTCATCTGCAAATAGTAGTAGTTTTATTTTTTACTCTCTGATATATATGCTTTTTAGTTCCTTTTCTTGCCTTATTGCTCTGGCTGCAACTCTCAGTGCTACGCTGAGTAGTAGGGATGAGAGTGGACATCCTTACGTTGCTCCCAGTTTTAAAAAGATGCGTTCAGTCTTTCACCATTAAGTATGTGTTTGCTGTAGACTTTTGTGGATGCTTTATATTAAGTTAAAGTTCCCCTTTATTCCTACTTTTCTGAGAGTTTTTATCATGGGTGTTGAATTTTATCAAGTGCTCATCTGCATCTATTGATATGAGCATGTGATTTTTTCTTCTCTAGCCTGTCAGTATGGTAGATTACATTGTTTTTTGAATATTGAACTAGCTTACATCCCTGGAAAAAACCCCGTTAGGTCATGGTATATAATTGCATTTATATATTGCTTAATTCTATTCGCAGTATTTTGTCAAGGTTATTTATTTACATCTGTATTCATGAGGAATATGAGTTTAAAGCTTTTTTTTCCTTTTTCTTTTTTCTATCTTTGTCTGGATTTCATTTCAGGGACATACTAGCTTCATGAAATGAATTGGTAAGTTCTCCTCCTTGTATTTTCTGGAAGAGATTGTGTAGGTTTGGAGTTAATTAATCTTTAAACGTTTGATAGGATTCTGTAGTGAAACCATCAGGGCCTGGAAATAACGTTTTCTTTTTTTTTTTCTTTCTGCACTGCGTGGCTTGCAGGATCTTAGTTTCCCAACCAGGGATCGAACCCATGCCCCCTGCAGTGGAAGTGCAGAGTCCTAACCACTGGACTGCCAGGGAATTCCCTGGAAATTACTTTTTCAGGAGCTTTTAAATTACATGTGAAATTTCTTTAATAGTTATTTCAAATTGGGTGAGTTGTGGTAGTTTGTACTTTCGTTGAGTTTCTCTATATCCTTGCTGACCTCATGTCTAGCTTTTCCATCTCTTGTTGAAAGGGGGGTTGAAGTTTCCAACTATAATTGTAGCTTTGTCTTTTTCTCCTTTCTCTTTTATTGGTTTGATTCACATATTTTGCAATTATGTTGTTTGGTGTGTACACATTTAGAATTGCTATATTCTCTTAGTGGATTAACCGTTTGTCATTAATATCTCTGTATCTGGTAATTTTCTTTGCTCTGATGTCTACTTTATCTGATAATATAGTCCTGCTTTCCTTTGATTAATGTTTTCATGGTATATAATTTTGCATCCTTTCACTTCCAACCTTCCTGTATTGTTACATTTGAAGTTTCTTATATTATTAGATCCTGTTGTTTTATCCATTCTGCCAATCCCTGTTTTCTAATTGGTGTATTTAGGTCATTTACATAACATATCAAGTAATTATTGATATGTTAGGACTCAAGTCTGCCATTTTATCCTTTATTTCCTTTTTTGTTTTTTGTTCCTCTGCTTTCTTTATCTTGACTTCTTGTGGGTTACTTGAACACATTTTTAAATTCTTCTTTTATTTATATGTAGTGTTTTTGAGTATATCTGTTTGTGTAGCTTTTTTAGTGGTTGTCTAGGTATTATATATACATAGTTTATCACAGTATACTGATGTCATCATTTTATCAGTTTGAAGTATAGAAACCATATCTCTGTTTACATCACTTTATCCTACTCCACTTAAAATTGTCTTTTAACACATTTTTGTCTGGAGACATATTATGGCCACAGGCGTTAGTTTCTGCAAAAATCCCCCAGTCAGTAATGTGTTAAGTATTTCCTTTACAGATATATCATTAGAACCACATCAGATGTGTTGAGATTTTTGTTTCATCAATTACACATCATTTAGAAGACTTCTAGAGGAAAAGGAAATTATATTTACCCATATATTGTCTTTCTGTTGTTCTTTCTTTTCTTCATGATGTTGCAAGATTCCTTTTATCATTTACTTTCTGTTTACAGGACTTCCTTTAGCCTTTCATTTGGTCTTCATGCCAGTAGCCATTCATGCCAGTAGGTCTTCTGGCAGCAGATTTTTTTAGTTTTTCTTCATCTAAGAAGATCTTTATTCCCCTTTTGTTCCTGAAGGATGTTTTTGCTGGATATAGGATTCTGGATTAACAGTTATTTTCCTTCAACACTTGAAAAGTGTTATGCCACTTTCTCCTGGCCTCCATAGTTTCTGGTGAGAAATATGCTATTCAAGTTGTTTGTAGTTTTCAAAAGCTTGTGATGGGTCTTGGAGTGGATTTCTTTGGGTTTATTTTGTTTGGGGTTCTCTCAGCTTCTTGAATCTATAGGTTTATGTCTTTCTGCCACATTTAGGAAGTTTTCAGCCATTATTTGTTTGAATACGTTTTCAGCCCCTTCCTCTTTCTGCTCCTCCTGAGGTTCTGATGACATTTATATTCAGCATTAGGTCTTTTGTTATAGTCCCACGTGTTCCTGAGGTCCTGTTCTTTCTTTTTTCCCCCAGTCTGTTTTCTCTGTTCAGATTGTGAAATTCCTTTCGTTCATGTTTGTTCATGTTCATATTCACTGTTTCTTCTTTCTTCAGTTTAACCTATCCATCAAGTTTTTTATTCTGGTTATTGTAATTTTCAGTTCTGTAATTTCCGTTTGGTTCTTCTTTATATCTTCTTTTTCTTTACTGAGGCTTTCTACTTTCATTTGTTTCAAGTATGTTCCTAGTTGCTTGTGGAAGCATTTTGATGCTGGCTCTTTGGAAATCTTTGCCAGATAATTCTAACATCTGTGTCATCTTGGTGTTGGTGAGCTTCCTCTGACACTGCTGGGGGGGTGGGCGGTGCTCCCTGGTTATGGAGCTAGAGGCTCCTCACCTGGACTCCTTGGTATCTGTGGGTAGGGGACTCCTTGTTACTGCTGTGTGGGTGTAATTTCCCAATTACACCTTTGGGATTCCACCCTGCCTGGGAAGGGAGAGGTGCTGCCCTGTTATTGCTGGGCGAGAGTAGAATCCAGGCTCCCTCCTAGATTGTTGGGGTGGGGAGGGTGGCTCATTGTCACCTGGTGGGGATGGAAGTCCCTGATCTCCTCTGACACTACCAGGTGGAGTGGGAGTGGGCCACAGTGTTTCTGTGGGGTTGGTTGCAGTAGAGTTGTTATTGTCTAAAAATATTCTGTCCTGCTAGGCTGACCCATTCCTGGTCCTTTGGCCAGAGAGGGCAGGCTTTTACTGCAGCTTTTTTTTTGGTCTACATTAGTTGGTATTTCTGGGTTGCCAGCTTCTTCAGCATCTAGCCTGGAATATATGAGGCAAAAGGAAAACCGAGAACTCAATGCTCAGTCTTTTGGGACCCCGAGGCCCCTTCCCAGTCTGTCTCCTCTCCACCTTTCAGAGTCTTATGTTTTGTTTTGTGTTAAATGAAACATCTCATGTTTTTAGCTGCATTTAGTGGGAAACAGAAGTCCTGTATGTGCTTTTTAAATTTTTAATAAATATTGACAAGTGTCCTTGCTTTCCATAAAAATTTAATAATTTCTACTTTAACCAACACCTTTAAAAAGTGCTTATTTACCTATACCATACACCACTGCATTCAGGGCACCTTTGGAAACACAGTGCCGGTCTGGGCAGGATGGATCAGTCTTCAGACCCATGCACTGAAGCTTGTTTGGGGTTCCCACTTCAGAGGTGGAAGT
Organism: Neophocaena asiaeorientalis asiaeorientalis; assembly: GCF_003031525.2. NCBI lineage: Eukaryota > Metazoa > Chordata > Mammalia > Artiodactyla > Phocoenidae > Neophocaena > Neophocaena asiaeorientalis. Next base: position 456,604 of record NW_020171804.1, read on the forward strand.
CCCCCCCAGCAATCTGGTCAGCTACCCACTCCAAATTTACTTCTGTTTAGTTTTACCTTGGGAACTTCAGCTTTTTAAGACATATCATTAGTTGTGGGGTGGGGTTTTTTTTTTTTTCTTCTGGTAGGTTGTAGTCCTTTAGTCATAAAAATACTTTAAAAAAATAAATTTATTTATTTTTGGCTGTGTTGGCTCTTCATTGCTGTGCGCAGGCTTTCTCTAGTTGCAGTGAGTGGGGGCTACTCTTCGTTGCGATGCGCGGGCTTCTCATTGCAGTGGTTTTTCTTGTTGCGGAGCACGGGCTCTAGGTGTGCGGGCTTCAGGAGTTGTGGTACGCAGCCTCAGGAGTTGTGGCTCACAGGCTCTAGAGAGCAGGCTCAGTAGTTGTGGCGCATGGGCTTAGTTGCTACACAGCGTGTGGGATCTTCCCAGATGAGGGCTCAAACCCGTGTCCCCTGCATTGGCAGGCAGATTCTTAACCACTGCGCCACAAGGGAAGTCCCATAAAAGTACTTTTAAAGTGTGCAAAGTTCTTTCATGTTTGTATTATAATTACAAAAAACATTGAGGGAGCAGAAGTGATTGCATCCTTCACTTTATGGCAGAGGAAACCAACACAGATCAAGTGATACATTTAAGGCTCACACAGAAAGGAAGAGTCACTCTGCCTGTTTGCCCTGCAGGCTCGACCACCGTTTCTGTGTAATAATGGCAAAATACCTTTGTAGTTGAAGAGCACTCTGCACTACCTCTCAGTCCCTCAGTTTATGTTTGATGGGGCATCACAAGTGAAAGACATTGCATTCTCTTGAGATTCTCAGCCACTAAAAGAAAATTGGTACTTGTGCTCTCCGTGTACATAATGTCTTTGTATCACTGCTAAAACTAGAATAATGGATTAACAGCGCTAGGTATGTAACAAGCATTGTTTTCTTGATTCATCACGAAAATCTTAATGAGTCCAAAACCAAAAGAAAACAAAAAACAAAAAGTCTCTCAAGGTAAGTTTTTTAAAATGATTCTTAGGCAACACACAGTGGTAACAGTCATTTAATGATGCATGTGCTTTTCCCTAAAAGACGCATGTCCTGAGAAATGCCCAGGCTGTTTTTGCCTCTTTAATTACTCCTCTGCCTAGCCAGCATGAGGGTGGTAGACGTCAGCAGTCAGTTTATCTCCTCATCCTGTGAATGGGGAGGGGCCTTGGGTAAGATGTGTGCTGCCTGACTGGGGAATGTCCAGGCACAGATAAACTGTTTTATTTTCCTAAGGGCAGAGCACTGAACCCTTAAAAACAAATTTTGCTTTGGTTTTGGGGTTTTTTTTTTAATGTTATTTTTCTCAAATGTATAGATTTATACTTGCATCTTGAAATTAATGGGTTACAGATAGTGTCACTTTGTGTACTTTGTTGATAGGGATAGGCTCGTTTATGTTTCTTCTTAGACTTTTTTAAAAACAACTTTATTGAGGGGCTTCCCTGGTGGTCCAGTGGTTGGGACTCCATGCTTCCACTGCAGAGGGGCACGGGTTCGATCCCTGGTTGGGGAACTAGGATCCCGCATGCCACGCAGTGTGGCAAAAAAAATAAATAAAGTTTAGGTTTGGGCAAATCTGTTCACAAACATTTAAAAACAAAAAACTTTATTGAGGTATAATGCATATACCATACAATTCACCCATTTAAATTGTACAATTTAACATTTTACAGTATATCATAAGGTTGTGAAACCATCAGCATTATCTATCAATAGTTTTAGAACATTTTCATTCCCCGCCCCCCCCAAAAAAAAAAACCCGTACCCATTAGTTGTCATGTCTTATCCTTGCTACCCCCAGTCCTGGGCTTTCTGTCTGTATCAATTTGCCTCTTTTGAACATCTTCATATAAATGAAGTCATACAACATGTGTTTTTTGTGTGTGAATGACTGTTTTCACTTAAAAGTTTCAAAGTTCATCTGTGTTGCAAGAGATACCAACATTTCATTCCTTTACATTGCCTAATACTATTACATGGTATGGCTATACCACACTCTGTATACCCATTGATCAGTTGATGGACATTTGGGTTGTTTCCACTTTGGGGCTCGTATAATGCTGCAGTGAACATCCGTGTACAAGGTCTTGTGTGGACGTATGTTTTTGTTTTCTTGGTTGTATACCTAGGAGTGCAGTTGCTGAGTCATATGGTAATTCTATGTTTAACTTTTTGAGGAACTGCCAAACTGTTTTCCAAAGTGACTGCACCAGCTTACATTCCCACCAGAATTGTATGAGGGTTCTAAATTCTTCACATTCTCTCCAACACTTGCTTGTGTTGATTGTATCTAATCTAGTGGGCATGAAGTGGTATCTTGTTGTGGTTTTGATTTGCATTTTTTTCCCTAATGACTAATGATGTTGAGTATCTTTTAATGTGCTTATTGGTCATTTGTGTGTCTTCTTTGGAAAAATGCCTGTTTGTATCCTTTGGCAATTTTTAAAAAATTAATCAATTTATTTATTTGGCTGTGTCGGGTCCTAGTTGTGGCACGAGGGCTCCTAGTTGTGCTGCATGTGGGGTCTTCCCTGTGGCATGCAGGATCTTTAGTTGTGGCACGCAAACTCTTAGTTGCATCATGTGGGGTCTAGTCCCCTGACCAGGAATCGAACCTGGGCCCCCCTGCATTGGGAGCGTGGAGTCTTAACCACTGCGCCACCAGGGAAGTCATTTTTGGCAGTTTTTTGATAGGGTTATTTTTATTTCATTATTGACTTGTAAGAGTTCTTATCAGCTCTATGATTTGCAAATATTCCTTTTACTCTTAGACTGTCTTCTCTTTTTTGATGGTGTTCTTTGAAGCACGGAAATTTTTATTTTGATGAAGTCCAGTTTGTCTATTTTTTTTGTTGTTTGTCCTTCTGGTGTCCTAACTAAGACACGTTGTTTGTCTCAAGGCTATGAAGATTTATTCCATTTTAACTTGGAAGTTATAAAACTTCTAAGAGTCTTACAGTTTTAGCTCTTACATTTAGGTCTTTGATCCATTTTCAGTTAATTTTGTATATGGTGTGAGACAGGGGTCCAAACTTCATTTTTTCACATATGGATCTCCAGTTGCCCCAGCACCGTCTGTTGAAAAGACTATTCTTTCCCCACTGAGAATTTTTGGCCCCCTTGTCAAGTAGAAATATTGTTCTAAACCACAAGTCAGAACGCTTGGACTTCTTGGACAACCCGAAGCTTTCATGAAAGTGTTTGAACAATTCAGTGTTTCTACCAAAATGGTGCACTATTCGTAATGTTGACTCTGGAATTGGAAGGATGGAATCTGAACCTACCAAAATCTGAAATGTATATATACCTGCTGTCTGCTCTGTGGGTCCATAAGATCGTGGATAGAGAACAGCTGTTCTTGGTCTTCCCAGGGTGGAGGCCGAGGATGTTGAGCCATCTGCTGAAGGGCAGGTTTTCCGATGAGTCATCTTAAGGGAAGTTTGAAAATTGCTAGTAACAGTGCTCGGCAGCACTGAGCTCTTTGTCAGATTCGGTGACTGTAGATAGCTAGGTAACGTGGTTTGTTTATAGTATCATATTGGAAGGACCGCACTGGGAAGAACACATGAAACGAGCAGTTTTGTGCTTGTCAGTGTGGTGCCTGTTAATTGGGTATCGCAGCAACTGAATAATGACAGTTAATGGTGGTGATGATACTAATGGAGGTGATGATACTGCTGTGTTCTAGGAGAAAACCCCAGCTCAGGGGCCATCGAGTGTTTCAAGCTGCCTAGATAATAATGACATTGGAGGAAAAAAATGAGTGTTTTCCTTTGGACCTGAATTTTTAAAAAAAATTAACGTGGAAAGCAGCAGTAGTAGTATTTTTGCCATCAGTGTCTTTCTTTGTTTGCCTGTTAGAGAAAATGGGAGTATAGTTGGAGGTAGGAAGAACTACTGAAGTTACTTAAGGTTAAAAAGAAAAGGAGTTAAGATTGCATTCTATAGCAAAATATAAGCTTGTTCATCTTTAAATTTTAAGGAACAAGTTTTTGTTTGTTGTTCAGTTTGTTTTTAAAGTACCTGTTCTGCTTTTCCCTTTTGCTGACCTGTCTTTTCTGAGCAGGAGAACAGGCCAGACACTCTCTCTGTCAGTGTCCTTTATGCGTATTCTGATCGTATTTGGCTTAAGAGGAAGGGTTCGTATAAACTGTGTAGAGGATAGTTTATGTAACATTTATTTCTGGGTAATTCTCAGCATGTCTCAGAGCTTGGATTTCCTTCAGGCAGGAGTGGAGGTGGGGTGTAATTCCAACTTGACAGCCCAGGCACTTGCTTTAAGGCAGATTTAAGGGCAACCATGTGTTAGGCCAGCAGGCACCGTATCTCAGGGCAGAGGGCTGTGGTGAACCTCGTCCCTGCCCTGGGGCTCCCTTTCCCTCCCACAGCCTCTTTCGCTTTGACTGGAAGGTGCTGGGATCTTTATGGGGAGAGGAACTGCACAGTGTCCTTATCCCTTCCTGACTGGGTCCCCCGGAGGCATCTGGATTCTGACTGGTGCTTGGAAGTGGTTCAAGACCCCTCTGGGGACAGTCTAAACTCTTTCATGATCTGCTGGGTGCATTAGCTGCTTTTGTAAAATGGCTAGCGTATATAGAGTTACAATAGATTTAGTAAAATTACAATCCTCAAACTCAGGGTCTGTTCAACCTTGGGGAAAACTTAAACTCAGAAAGGTGACCTGTAAAACAGAAGAGCTAGCGCCTGCCTTCTAGGGAGTTGGTGGGGTTCGTGAAGAATCCTAACATGTCAAGTTGATGACCACAGAGCGCCCCAAGGTAGGTAGACACTTGTGTAGTCACTGCTGCCCGTGCTTCCTCCCACAGAGCCCGCTCCCAGTCCCAGGAAACGGGGCTCAGGACCCCTGGCTGTCCAGCCAGTCCACCTCTCCTGCCAGAAGAGACGATTCTTGCTCTTCCCCTGTGTTCTGCTCGCCTTTCTACCTCTCTGTCTTTCCTCCTCCTGATTCTTATATTTAGAAAGCCTGCCGTTCCGCCTCTCCAGAGCAAAATCCTCCCTGTGCTCCGCCCCTTCCCCAAGCTTTCCCAGCCACCGGAAAGGAACACCTGGGAGGAGCGGCTTCTCCCATGGAGTTGTGTTGGCATTTTCTGTGCCTCTCAAGCGCTCAGTGCTGTCGCTGTAATTTTTAATTAAAAAAATTTTTTTTCTGCTGCTCAAAGATAAATTATTTGAGGGTGAGCAAAATATTTTTCCAATGTCTCCGTGTTCTCCAGAATACCGTGAGTCCAGCGGGTACTCGGTAGTCTCCGAATAGATTAGAAAGTATCTTTCTCATTTTACAATTACATTAATCTAATCATTCATTAATCTTTGTTGCCTTTGCCTATAATTGTTTTATACAACGTATAAACTTACAGAGCGTCACATATTTATCATGATATATCGTATCCCTCAAACTAGATCGAAACTTGGAGGGGAAGACCATACCTCTACAGCTGTGTTCTCTCCTCCCCATGTGGAGCACAGGCCCTGTACATAGGAGGTTGTCCAGTTTGACTACCTCATGCTGTGTCGTGCTCTCTGAAGCAGGGCACGCGGCCACAAATGCATTTACAGGGTCTTTCTCCTCCAGCCACAGTCTGCGAGGTTTTCCCCCAGTAGCCTTGGCTGCTACAATGCTCTTTCTAAGTTTTCTTTCTTTTTTTGGTGCAGACAGTTGTGAGAGACTTCAGGACAAGAATGTTTCACTTAAGGACTTGTGCTGCTAAGTTGAGGCCATTGACGGCTTCCCAGACTGTGAAGACATTTTCACAAAACAGACCAGCAGCAGCTAGGACGTTTGGGCAGATCCGGTGCTATACTGCCCCCGTTGCTGCGGAGCCCTTCCTCAGCGGGACTAGCTCGAACTATGTGGAGGAAATGTACTATGCTTGGTTGGAAAACCCCAAAAGTGTACACAAGGTAAGGCTCAGAGGAGCAGGTGTCTTCGTGTGTTTGGAGTCTTGGCCGATGGTGGCTGGCCATCCAGGTAAGTGCATGTGTTCTGAGGACCGTCGAGAAGGAATGCAGGCAGGTGGCTGGAAGCCCCACCGACCTGAGTTCTCTGCGTCAGCCCAGCTCGGCCGTCACACCAGGCCCAACTGGAACCGCCTTCTCTGGAGGGGCGTGTCCCTCTCTTCGTGTGCGGCGCGCTCAAGGCCTTGCTCCCTGGAACAGCCAACGTGTTAAGCCGGCAAGGATGTAGAGGGCAATTGCACCACTCCCAGGCTGTCACCAAGGCTGCTGCAGGATGGTGATGCTGCAGAAAGGAAGCCCACAGAAGGAGAGGCCCCGCAGGAAGCTCCTCTGTCCCGCTGTCCTCGGAACACCTGAAAACCATTTCATGTGATTTCTGTATAAATGACATTTTAGATCAGTATGTTCACGTTTTTCTCTTGTATTTGAAAGTAAATTCTGTGAAGGCTTCCTTCTAATTTCTCTGTGTTAACCAGTGAGGCTCTTCCTTAGAGCCTCTCTCTTCACACGTTTACTTGATACAGAGCGTGCCTAGTGGGAGAACTTCTTCACAGCATTTTGGCCAGTGATATTTATGGGTTTTGATGACTGTTTCTTGGTTTTCAGGTCAGGCAGCTGGCCCAGCAGAAGCTGGAGGGTAGATCCCCAAGTTGCTCAGACTCCTTGTGCCCCATTGCGGGGTGTGTGAAGGAGACAGTATGTGTGAGGTGCTCAGGGTCTGCGCAGAGGAAGTGCCCACCGGAGGCTGGCTGTCGTCACTGTTGATCTGTCTCTTTCCTTGTGAATTTTGGGGACTTGTTATCTAAAGGCAGCCTGCTTCCATCGGGCCCTTGAGTGTAAGCTTTACCCTTTTACCCTGAAGCACTAGTGACATTTAGATTGGGTACGTTTGACTGCGGGAGCCACCAGCCCCGTTTCATCAGGAATGCCGCCTCTTGGTCTGAACCTCCTTGCCCAGCAACGTTTCCATGGCAACCTGGAAGCTGCATTGCTCCATGAGCAAGATGAGACCTGGTTTCCTATGGGAGGAGATCTGCGGTATGTTTCCCAAGACTGTAGACAAATGCACTGCCCGGAAAGAAGTGCCTCTGCCTGTGATGTCAGATATTAGCGGTTTCTGAAGACAGTTACTACAGGGTTATCTCTCAAATAAACTTAGCCCAGAGGTTTCAGAATCAGACTTTCATCTTGTGTCCAGGCTGTCCCTTGCCTTCCTTTTCTCAGACGTAACCTCTTTATGGAACCAACCTAGTCTTCTTAAGTTATATTTGGTTTTAGGGAGAATAACACATGAGTGAGCTATTGCAAGTTAACAGGGATCTAAGTTGGGGAACGTCCGTGTGTGAATGCCTGGTGTCACGGGAATGGGTTGCAGTGGTGAAGCACACTGTGGCTCTGTGGTGCAGAGCTCTGGAAAGTGGGGCTGAAAGCATCACAGTGGCTGTTACCATTATTAGTATTTGTATTAATATCGTTATCGTTATTGCTTTAAAAAAATTGTTTAGGGCTTCCCTGGTGGCGCAGTGGTTGAGAGTCCGCCTGCCGATGCAGGGGACACGGGTTCGTGCCCCGGTCTGGGAAGATCCCACATGCCGCAGAGCAGCTAGGCCCGTGAGCCATGGCCGCGGGGCCTGTGCTCCACAACGGGAGAGGCAACAGCAGTGAGAGGCCCACGTACCACAAAAAAAAAAAGCAACAACAAAAATTGTTTAAAAGAGTTATTCTGTAGAGCAGTTTTAGGTTTATAGCAAAATTGAGGGGAAGGTACAGAGATTTGCCATGTACCCCCTGCCCCCCACATGCAGTCTCCCCGCCATCAACATCCCCCACCAGAGTTACAACATTTGTTATAATTGATGAACCTACATTGACGTGTCATCATCACCCAAAGCCCATAATCTACATTAGGGTTCACTCTTGGTGGTGTGCGTTCTGTGGTTTTGGACAAATACATAATGCCATGTATCACCATTATAGTATCATAGAGAGTATTTTCGCTGCCCTAAAAATGCTCTGTGCTCCACCTATTCTTGAAAAGGATTTTTATCACATGGTGTCGAGGAAGGTAACACTTGGGGGTTCTCAGGCTGCGTGGGAGGGTCACCGTGTCCATCTGTCCCAGGGATGAGGACAGTACAGTGAGAGGGCTACTGACAGGCACAGATGCAGCCTGCTGAGGAAGAATGCAGAGTGAGGACTGGGTCCTTGGGCTCTGCAGGTCAGAGCAAGCACCTCTTTAGCACCTCTTTGAGAGATTCTGCGGGGGATATGGGTAAAGGATCTCAAAAAAGGACTTTTCAGTTTAATAAGAGAATACACGCAGGTTGGCGTCTTTGGGCCAGATTTTATGTGCTGGTTTCTGTTGTCAGTATTCTCCAGGGGACACAGCGTCTCCTTGAGGGAGAGGGACAGGATGGTGTAAATCAGTGGACATTTACAATGGCAGTGTCCCTCTGCGGCCATCCCAGCAAAGTAGACTTGATCGCCTCTCCAAGTTGAATTAGGCCCAATACCTGTTGTATGCTCATTTTTTGAGGGACAGGATCCAGAGCTTTCATCGGATTTTCAAAGGCATTTGTGACCCACGGAAGGCCTTGGAAATCGTTGGTTTTATTAAGAATGCTTTGTTTGTGCTCTGTGTTAGAAAAAATAGTTTAGGGAGAGATAAAGAAAATTAGGTTTTAAGATTTAGATTGATCATCTTTCTGATCTCTCATTTCTGCATCAGATAAGGGATGTCACATTCCTTGTCCTGAGAGCTGGTTCTGTCATCATTCTCTTCCCTCCCTTTGCAGAGGGCTTATGAGGAACTGCTAGGACTGAATTTGTGTCCAGCAGAAACAGCACAGATTTAGTATCTCCCCCCTCCCTGCTCTGCTTTCCTATTATTTTTTAAACTTTTTATGGCGTTTTCAAACACACAATAGGAGTGTCAATTACAAATTGACACTTAGCATCTACCTCTACAAGGATCAGATTATGAGCTCTGCAGCTGCTGACCCTCAACACCCCCTGAAAGGAGTTCAGGGGGTGGAGATCAGGAATGAAGCACTCTGTGCTCTGGGGAAAACTGGGAGAACAGGTCTTCAGATAGATATCTTCAGGAGAAGATTTTATGAGCCCAATTCTGTCATCTCCCTGTATCTAGAGAAGCACTAAAATCCGTCATGGTGCCGTCTGCTCCTCGTGACTAGCAGAAACCTTCTGCAAAAAATGTGTGCTCGATTGCATGGACTCACCCTTCATGAAAATCACAAATATACTGACCTTCCCCCCACCTCTTTAGAGCAGTTTCTTGGAGCTCTCTGAAATGCTGTCTCCCGGGCTATAGTCCTCATTTTGCCGCAAATAAAACTTAACTCACAACTCTCACGTTGTGCTTTTTTTTTTTTCTCCCAGTTGACAGGAGTGTGAAATGAACCTCCGTGAGGAGACCCATCACACAACTTCAGTAGCTCTCTGCAGTTTGCCAGTCTTTAAAAATCTATTCCTTCCCCACTTACTTTTCTGTCATAAATGCATCTGAGTGGCTCTATCAAGGGAATGGTTTCTTCACCACACCTAACAAAATTAACAAGATACTTCTCTAATACTGTAATCTCATTCTCAGTCTATATTCAGCTCTTTGTGATTATCTTAAAGCTGCCCTTTCACGTTTGACTTTATAATTTACTTTATAATTTTGTCGTATCCCTATTTTTAAAGAAAAATTTTAGGGCTTCCCTGGTGGCGCAGTGGTTGAGAGTCCGCCTGCCGATGCAGGGGACACGGGTTCGTGCCCCGGACCGGGAAGATCCCACATGCTGTGGAGTGGCTAGGCCTGTGAGCCATGGCCGCTGAACCTGCACATCCGGAGCCTGTGCTCCACAACAGGAGAGGCCACAACAGTGAGAGGCCCGCGTACCGAAAAAAAAAAAAGAAAGCTTTTATTTCTAAATGTTTAATGGTGAATGTTATGTTTGTGGTAAAGTAATCAAGCAGTTCAGGGGTGCAAGCCCCCGAGCGCTCCCCGTGCCTCTGCGCCCAGTTACCTGGGTCTGCCTTTGCACCCCGTCTCGCCGTCCCTGTGCTCTTCGTCCCTTGGCGTGGTCCTCTCCTAGACAGCCGTCTCTTCCCCATCATTTTCTCCAGTCCGGCCTCTGCGCTCCAGTCTTAAGCACCTTGTCAAGTGTAGCTCGCCCCTTGCCCCCCTAGGACCCGTCAGCCAGGGCCTGTTCTGTCAGCGTGCAAAGCCCTCCCTCATTAAGGAGGGCTTAATTAAGGTCTTGGCCATGTTGGGGACAAGTCAGATGGTGGCATCTTATTTTTGTTTATGTCTTTAAAACAGAGTCAAAGCCAGCTTGCCCTTGTTGATGTTTCACACAGACAGGTAATTGAGAGTTGCTGAGCCCTCACTGAGCCCCTCCTATGCAGCAGACGCAGGTGCCTGCCCTCACCTCCACCCCCACCAGTCACAGCGTGGTGTCAGCCCTGTGCCCTCCCCACCCTGTGGTGCCCTTTGTGCCCCTGCTCACTGAGCCACCACGGCCGTCCTTGGTGCATCGGAGCTCACTTCCCCTGCCTGGGCCTTCTGAGTGACCCCTGCCCACTTCCTAAAAGCCTGTCTTCCTCATCTTGCTGATTGTGTCCATTTCCTCTCCTTCCTTCTGCGGGCCAGCTCCCACGTGTAGTAACAGCTCTCTGGTCCAGTGTGGTCACCACAAGAGCTCTGTGTGGCACTCGACATGCAGATCCTAGACTCTCGGTCCCACCTCTCTGAGCTCGGCCGTGCCACCCTTCTGGGCCGGGCACTTCTGCTTCTTCCTTCCATGCTCGTGAAACACAATGCTGTTATTTTCTGTAATTGAACCAGACAAGCAGAGCAGAAACAGACACACGTCGTCCCCAGTATGGGGTGACACCGTTCCTTTTCATTCTGCAGCTTTGAAACTGCCTTGGCTGCACTTTAAAAACTCAGCCGCTGTTCGCCCTAGTTCTTTGCTGGCCTTGGGGAAAAGCACACACGTGGTATACTTCAGGGGCTTTCAGTGATCGAGGCTGTTAAACCTCACTTTGAAGTTCCCCCTCTATGCTCAGCTTCCTAAATCAGGATGACTCTCAACCCTGGTGACTTTTTGTGTTAAATCGACTAAACCAACAAAGAACATCTTCCCTAACTTCAGTATAGTATTTTACTCTTAAAGAATTTGTGTTTATACCATAAGGGACATAAAATTAACACCTTTGGAAAGTGTAAGGGTCCTGAAGCAGTGCCTTCACCTTATGTGTGTAGCGGTTCACAGCTCGCGACAGTTTTATTGGAGGACTGCGTCGACTGGCTGCCAGGTGTGAGTGTGCAGGGCCCGCTAGCTCGCGGGCCCGTGGGGACTTCAGTAAGCCGAGCACAGTTAGAATACAGAGTAAACCCCGCCAGCTTCTGCAGGGAAGCGCCAGTTGTTCTGAGTTTTGAAGGGTAAGGAAGGGGCCTGGCCAGGGACAGGGTGGCTGTACCCAGAAGAGGCACGTGTGAAGGCAGAGGGCTGCAGGGGCATGGGAAGGGTCGGAGGGCACTCAGCGAGCACTCACAGAAGCTCCTGGGAGGCTCGGCACCAGGAGCCCAAGGCAGCAAAGTGAAGACCAGCAGTTTGAGCTGCGACATACGTGGAGAGGCCCCGAGATCAAGCCGAGGGGTGTTGGCTTAGTTTGTGAAACACTGTGGGAGTGTGGACCCCTGAGCAGTTGGCAGAAAGTGAGGGTGTCAGGCGCTGATGGAGAGCTAACTAAGCCTGCGGTGGCCGGAGGGCGGGCTGGGAGTAAAGGCGTGCTGCATCTTTGGGAGCGTGATTTTTTAATGCCTATCCTTTTATACTGTATTTTAAGCAAGAATCGTGGGTTTTTAAATGTCAGTGATAACTGGAGAGAGAGATCCAGAGCGACCTCAAGGGGAAGGTGGACACCAAGAGCAAGAAAGGAGCGAGTCAACCTCGGGGCCGGGGCAGCTCCTTTTTTTTTTTGGTCGCACCAGGTTTTAGTTGTGGCAGGTGGACTCTTTAGTTGTGGCATGTGAACTCTTAGTTGTGGCATGCATGTGGGATCTAGTTCCCTGCCCAGGGATTGAACCCCGGCCCCCTGCGTTGGGATCGCAGAGTCTTATCCACTGCGCCACCGGGGAAGTCCCTGGGGCAGCTCTTGAGAAGGGCGCAGCGAGCTCTGCCCCAGCCGCCTGCCTGGCGCCTCCTCTCTGGGGAAGGGAAGAAGGAGCGCGTTGTCAGCCGGAGGCCTTCTTTGGGGCCTTTCCCAGAAAGGGGCTGTGGTGGTGATCACATCGTCAGTCCAGAGCCTCTAAGCCACTCACTCCCCGACTCCGCCTGTGCCAGGCCCCCGCGAGGGGTCTGAAGGTCTGCTGGGCTCTGCGCTCTGCCGTCCATGGGCAGGTTCTGAGTTTAGGGCCTTCTCTCTTAAGTGGTCCCGACTCGCAGAGCCAGAATTCTCTCAGAGCCTGAGGCTTGGCTCCGCTGGGCTAGGCCCTCCAGGTGGGACCATCCACTAGGCGCATGGGGACCAGATGCCCAGCGTGGTCCTGCACAGCCGCCCTTGAGAGTTGCAATTCTGAGTTGACAGAATGCACTGTTGGGTGCGGACCGCCAGGCAGAGGGCAAGGGCTCTCACTTCCTGAGGAGTGCCAGAAAAACTGCGCGTGAGAGGCGTCACAGGCGTCCTGCGTATAATATTCTCCTGCAGTAAAAGTCTGTTTTCTATGAGCGTTTGTGTAATAAACCAGCCCAAAACTTGGCAACTCGAAACACCACCAGTGAAGTCTTTCTCATGGTTCCCAGCTTCCGTGCAGCTGTGGTTTGGCCAGGCTGCAGCCCCGCAAAGGACCCCCTCACATCTGGTGCTTGATGCTAGCTATCCACCAGGCCCTGCCATCAGCCAGGGGACCAGAGAGACTCCCTCACAAGTCCTCAGTGTAGCTCCAAGAGGAGAAGAGAGGAGAGAGGAGGAGAGGCTGCAGGCCTTGGATGCCCCACCCAGAGCTCACACTGCCACTCCCACCCATGGCCTTGGTCAAAGCAAGTCTCAGGCCAGCCCCCAAGGGCTCACCTCCAGTGGAGGAGCCACATGGCCACTGCAGGGGGCCTTTTGTGGAACTGGGAGGACGTGTGGCCACTGGGCAGCCTACCACAGTCCTTTCTATAATGATCTGATGGGGCCACTTCCTTTAGGGCAGAAACCCAGGGAGTATCATTCCTCTATCAGCAGATTCCTTAGAGCAGAGCTGAGGCAGCTTTTCTTTGCTAATCTTGTGTGTTTATTGGCATTTTACCTGCACGCCCATACAGAGAGAAGATAGTAGAACTTGTCTGGAGATGTTCTTTCGCCTGTGCTACACTGTGTTTTAAAAATAACAGCATCGCTCTAATCGAGCGGAATTCATTTGGCTTCTGTGGCTGAGGCATCCCCGAGCAGAACGCCCAAGTTTAAGTGCTCCCAGTATAAATAGATCAGTGGTGACAGGTCAGGCAGGCCCTGATCCTGGTGCCTCCTAGACGTGGTGGTGGGCAGTGAGCTGGGTCGGGACATGGCCCTGCCCGTCCTCAGCTGGGGACAGTTTGAGCAAGGCCCTGCCTTGGTGGTTGGAGGGGTCTGCAGCCCAGCACTATGCATGTTCTTTCGAGACTGCCTAGCCCTGAAGCAGGAACCTTTTGTGCAGGTCTGTGGCTGTCCACCGCGGGTCTTCTCCCCGCCTCACCCCGGGCATCGTCTCGTCGGGACGTTTGGACAGTCCCACACGGTGTTTTCGGGAAAGGCATGGAGCCCAGCAGTTGGCACAGACAGGGCACAGCAGGAGGGTTGTAGACACTGCCCCATGCAGACTTTTCATACACAGCACAGACAAGAATCGCTCAGCTCCACGCCATAGCTGGGCTGGCGTGCACAGAAAGCTAGGCGCTTAGGAAATAATTGCAGAATTTACCAGCGCACTTTCTAAGCTGGAAGAGCCCCTGTGCAGGGTGGGTAGGGAGACGTGCAGCCTCAGAGCAGTGCCAGCTCCCTCCAGGGCACTGGAGTCCTTGAGGAGCGGCACCTCCTCAAGGACAGCTGGCGCTGTCGGCCAACGAGTCACAGGTGACCATCCTTGGCTCAGGGAGCTGTTGCCTGTCCATTTATTTGACTGAATTAGCCTGGACCCACCAAACCCTTGTTTGGCCATGCGTGTGTTTTCCTTGGTCACTTGTTCCCTTGAATTTCACGTTTGTGGCAGTTAAAAAGCATTGTCAGTATGAGAACACAATGATATGGTTGTTTGTGACAGTGCTGGCATCTGACGTCCAGACCTGGCAGTCATTAGTTTATCAACTGTGGTGGCCTTTGAGCCTGGGGTTTGGTCCATTCAAGAGGTGGCCAGAGGCTGCCCCGCCCGCTCCCCCGCGTAGTGTTTTACAGCAGGGTCCTTGGCAGGGCGCCCAGCAGAGGGTGGTGGTGGCTAGCAGGTGACATCATGTTCTAGACCAGGGTGCATAAGGCGGGTGGGTGGGGTTTGTTCCATAGCTAAGGTGGAGACGAGACAGCAGGGCATCTGAAGGGGACTTTGCACGAGAGGAAGTGGTCTGGCCAGTCCCGAACCCAGAGTCATAGAACTGAGCAGCTAGAATAAGCATTAGTAACCCTGGGGTTAAGCTTTGATCACCAGCTTCTTGAACAAATATGAGTATACCTACAGGTGCTTTTTAAGGCGTAAAAAGCTACACAGGTACAGGGCTGTCCTAAGTAAGTGCTCCCTACCTTTATAGGCAAGCAATGAGGCACAGAGAGCTGACGCGACTTCCCTGGCCCTCGCCCAGCCTGTGGGGGTCAGGACTGGGGCTCCCAACGCCCAGGAGCGGGCGGGCAGCAGGCAGGCCCACTCTGGTGGGCTCAGCCTGTGCGTGGCCCCGGTAGGTCACACGGTTGCACTGGCCCGCGTATCTGACACACATCGGGGGACTTTGAGACGGGGTGGGGAAGGGCGCTTGGTAGCAGGTTTGTGACCCCTCCAAAGCCAAACCCTTCGTGAGCAAGTCTCTGTCATGACCTTCACAGTCAGGAACTTGGCCCTGACACTCTTGTGATCTGCTGACAATCAACAGGGTAGAGTCTGCTTGCCTCACTGAACCACTGACACCCGCGTCCCCTGGTTAGCACTCCCACAGCCACTGAGGTCAGCGCCTTATCTGAGATGAGGACTCTGGACGGTCCATGGTCTTACAGCTGTCACCACACCCACTGCTGCACCTGACACCCTGCCTAGCACAGCACTTAGCACCACACCTGACACCATACCTAGGACCACGCCAGACCGAGCACCTGGCATCCACCTCGCATCACACCTAACACTGCATCTGATACTACCCTAGAACCACAGCTGACACCCCCCAGCACCACATTTGACATCCCAGGGAGCACAGCACCTAGCATCACACCTGATACCAGCCCTACCACTGCACCTGACATTGCATCTGACACCACACCTGTCAAGATGTTCGCCTTTGAAGGAGTCTGACCTGTCTGAACTTAACTCGGCAGGTGTGTTGAGCACTTACTATGTGCAAAGCACCGGACCAGCTTCCGTAGACATTACAGAGAAGGGATGTGTTTGCAGCTTTAAAGAGCTCCCTCTAACTGGGGAGAAGAGGACTGGCAGCGGGCGGCAGGGAAAGCCCGTTGGGGCTGTGAGAAGTCTGGGAGGTGTATGGGGGAGCAGAGGAGCTAATGGCCTTTGAAAACAGACCTTCATGTACTACAGTTAAATGCTTTTAGTTATCTAAAATTAAATGTAAGAATTCTGGTTTCATTTCACCCAGAATGTTATACTTATTTGTACTTGAAATCTATCGTGTTTTGGTTTAAGTCATTTCAGCAACAAGTTGATGGCCTTAAACCCATTCATGGGAGGTGGGTGGCCGGCCTACACCTCCGTTGACGGCCAGGGCTGCTCGCCTCTATGGCACGGAGGCCGTGAAGCTCCACGTGCAGGGGGCATGTGGGACCACACAGGCATCCTCTTCTTGAAGTTTTCTCTTCATTTGGGAAAGGGCCCACTGACCGGTCACTCCAGCCTTGTGGTCACCTGTCCCTACAGCAGGTCTGCAGACACTTGGTTCTGACAGCAGGGAGGCCGCTGCCGGGGAGAGAACCGGAACTGGCAGCAGGTAGACACACGGGTAAACAAAGCCTCAAGTTCAGATGTGTGCAAATGAGGGCTGCGATTATCAGAAGGGGAACCCTCTCCAGATAGTGGCAGAGCCACAGGTTGAAGATGACGCGGGTCAGTGTGTGGAGAGGGGATGAGCGCCCCAGGCAGCAGGAGTGGGGGAGGTGCAGGCTACTACCGAAAGAAGCCGGAAGCCAGTTCAGGTGTGGGGAGGGGAGGGGTGGAAGAGGCATCCTGGAGAAGATGCTGGAGGGAGAGAAGGGCGGTGAAACCTACAAGCCAAAAAAAAATGACCTTCATTTTCACAGCCTTTTTTTTAAATCAACTTTTTTTTGAGGTCTGACTTACATGAAAATTTACCAGTTTTAAGCTGCGGTGCGAGGGTTTTGCAAAGTGTATGCCGCCAGGAACTTTCTGTCACCCACGTGTGCAAACTGATGGGATCTGGTGGAAGGGGGCTTGCTGTTTGTTGGGGTGGGCTCCTTGGGCGGGCCCTCATCTGAGTTCAGGTACCCACACCTGCCCAGAGCGTGCAGGGGAGGGCCTGCCGGAGCTGCAGGGAAGCGTGCGCAGCGGGGGGTGAATTACGGGACCGGAGGAAGCTGCATTCCTGGCATATTCTTTCCCAGTGGTTCCCAGCTCTCTGCAATACTGGTAGGAACCAGTTTTTTCTGACCGCCTCCAGCTTGAGCAGAATTTCAGTCTGTGTCGCTGTCCTCAGCCAATTGAAAATCACCTGGAGTTTTATCCCAAGCACAAAAGAAGGTCAGAGAGAGGAGGCCCGATGACTGCGATTTCCCTCCCCGCCCCACCGCCACCCAGGGGCCTGGCCTGCGCCCTCCGGGTGTCAGCCCTGGAAATCCTTTGATTTTATTGTTTGCTGGCTTTGGCAAGGGTAAGCCAGCCTGAGAGACGCTGTTTATGTAAGGGTTGCTCTGTCTTACTTAACCTGATCAGTATCTCTGCCTGGTGACCACACTGTGTCAGTCCTGCCTGCCTGAATCTCTCCCCAGGAGGCTGCAGTTGGCATTCCAGGTGCTTGGAACATCAGTGTGGTAACTACTCCTACCTCTGTGGCTGCCACTACTGTTCTTGTTATTCAAAGCTGATTTTTCTAAAGAGAGGTGAACTTGTGGTTTTTGCTATGCCTTTTGGCTCTGGGTCTGTCAGCAGCTGGTGCCCATCAGGGTGAGGGGTCGGCGTGCAGTCAGGGGACCCTCTCCATCCAAGGTCTTGTTGGGCGACTGCCGCTGCATTTCTACACATGTGTTCATGCGTTCTGTGGGGAAGAAGACAGTGTTTAAGGCTTGAAGAAAGTTGGGATCCTGTGTGCTGCTCTCCAGAGGCTACTTGGTTTCAGGGTCATGCCCTGTCCTTCAGCCCCCCTGTAGCCCCAGGGTATATGTCCAGAGCAGGACTTGGCGTGGACACACGTAAGGGTGGGGACGCCAGTGCTAGAGCCCGCTGGGGGCAAAGCAGAAACTAGATGAGGTTTTACAAGGCAGGAACGGTGTGCTGTTGGTTCTTGCTGTGCAGGGCTGGGCTGACTCCTGCCGCATCCCCTACCCTATCAGTGGGGCTCCTTTTAGTCCAGGCCCTTGGTTACTGGAGGTATGGGTGGGGGTCAGGGAGAGCCCTGGGCCAGAGCTGCTCCCAGAATGCGTGGAGCTTGCATGGCCTGCTGTACGAGCTCATAGAATCAGAAATGTTTGGGGGTGTCTAGCGTGTCTGTTCCTTAGGCCTTTGTAAGGAACCAGGTGGGTGCCGAGCTTGGGGCAGCCTTACCTTGCCCAAGGCTGCTGATCCTGGGGCATCCTCTCCTTTCTCTCCCAAGAGTAAGTCGGTTGCTTTCTCTGGTGGGCCTCCTGCTTTTACCCCTGTTAGAGGACTCAGAGGGAGAGAATGGTCTTGAGGTTCCAAGCCCTGGGTGTAGAATGCCCCTGGTTGTCAGGTCACGTGATGCAAGGTGCTCTGCAGTCGGTGTTATGGCCTTTGCCAACAGAGAACCCCAGAGCTCCCTTCTACCATCACCTGACATGCTGAAAATTAACCAGAAAGGTAAAAACAGTAAAACCTTGAATAGTGAGATATGTTAAAACATTTAAAAATTGTTATTGAGATAGAATTCACATGTAAAAATTGTACAGTTCTGGTTTTTAGTATATTCACCGTGTTGTGCTATCATCTCCCTAATAGTTTGATTTTTTAAATCTTTTTGAATATGAAAGGACTATGTTCTTATTGTAGAATGATATAAACATTCTGGAAAGCTCCCCTCGGAAACACTTTTAGTGAGAGGCCGGGCTGCCCTGTGTGATGCTCCAGGCCTGTGCGCATCCCAGGGGTTTGTGACTGGCGGCAGCATGCAGCCATCTCTCGGACCGTCCAAGTCTGTTTGTCTACATGTCATAAAGAGCCTCCCTGAAAAAGCCAGAAGACCTTCAGGCTTCAGGACCAGTCTCAAGGTTTCTGCCCAGACATAGATAGACCCATTCGATACCTGCCCAAGCTCCCAGATGAGCCCATCTGGACAACATCTTGGTAGCACTTAACTGGGAGGGCGAACAAAAATCTAGTGAAGTTTCTCCTCTCCAGATTTTTCAAGAAGTCTAACCAGAGTTTATTGACAGAAGAATCTTAGAAACTGGAAAATGCATGGCAGAGAAGAAAGACAATGTTTTCACGTTTCTAAACTCTCTGATTTTTAATACATACTTTTTGGCAATGGAATTTTATTAAGTCTTAGTTTCTCTGACCTTTAAAATTTTATTTTAAGCTTCACGTCTTTATATGAGATAAACTATTATAGTTCACAGTGTCTATGCAGATTATAAATTGAATCAGGGAATTCCCTGGCGCTCCAGTGGTTAGGACTCTGAACTTCCATTGCAGGGGGCACCGTTTCGATCCCTGGTCTGGAAACTAAGATCCCACAAGCCTCACAACATGGCCAAAAAAAAAAGAAAAGAAAAAATTGAATCAAATACAAAATAGCCAAAAATAATAGGAAGAGGAGTTAGTTCACATTAGCACAAAGGAAGTTGAAACCAGTAGTAATACCAGTTACTACCAGTAATGCCAACTGCCTACCAGATTGTGTGCTAAATGCCTTTAGTCTTTACCCAAAAAACCCTATGAAGAATATATAGGTTTTTTTGTCCTCATCTTACGGATGAAAAAACTGAGCACAGAAATATAGGTTATTTGCCAAGATCTCAGAGCTCAGATTTAAGGTTCTGCCTCCAACTGCACACCCTGAGCCCTTAGTGACAAGACTATTTCTGTAGGGGTCAGTGGGGACGCTTCAGGCTTCACAGGTCCAAGCTCCGGGCTCTTACATAAAGGCCTTGATTCTGTTTGGGGTTTTTTTGTTTTTGTTTTTAATATTTATTTACTTATTTGGTTGCGCCGGGTCTTAGTTGCGGCAGGTGGGCTCCTTAGTTGCGGCTCGCCGGCTCCTCAGCCACGGCGCACAGGCTCCTTAGTTGCGGCATGCAAACTCCTAGTTGTGGCATGCGTGTTGAGATCTAGTTCCCCAACCAGGGCTCAAACCTGGGCCCCCTGCGTTGGGGGCGCAGAGTCTTAGCCACTGTGCCACCAGGGAAGTCCCCCTGATTCTGTTTTATGTCTGGCGAGAAAGCACAAGCAAGCAGGCCTGGGCTCCAAAAGCTGTGCCACGCCTCTGTGGTCTGGAAAGAGGATCTAAATGCACTCATTTCCCCTGAGGAGGCCCAGTTGGGGTTTGAGGACCTGGGGCAGCTGCAGCCCTACAGGCAGGAGGGCCACGAGCATTGGTCTTCCGGATGACTAGGCAGGGAACAGATGGGGCAGGAAGGCCTCTGTTCACCTGCCTCCTGGGCTGCCTGCCATGGAAGCAGTTGGCACCCGCAAGCTGGGCAGAGCTGCTCGGCCTTGGGCCTTGGGGCTTTTGATGGGAGGGTATCTGTGTCGTAGGGTTGGGGTGAGGAGGCGCATCTGAGGGAATGATGGAAGCAGGGGCCCAGCCTCTGAGAGAGCCACCCTCTGGGGGCAGAAGCAGGCTGTCCAGAGTAGGAAGAAGTTGACCCAACCAGGCTACTGGTAGATGGGCATAATCAAGGCTTATCTGCCAAGAACAATTCTCTTTTTGGCTAAAAATGAGTCCTAGCCCTTAGGGGAGCAACGGAGTGACATGTGTGTTCCTTCTTTGTCTTCAGTCATGGGACATTTTTTTCCGAAACACCAACGCCGGAGCGCCCCCGGGCACCGCCTACCAGAGCCCGCTCCCCCTGAGCCTGGGCTCCCTGTCAGCTGTGGCCAGAGCGCAGCCCCTGGTGGAGGTTCAGCCCAACGTGGACAAGCTGGTGGAGGATCACCTGGCAGTGCAGTCTCTCATCAGGGCCTACCAGGTAAGGTGGCTGTGGCCAGCCATCCGTGACAGAGTGCCCTGCTGACCCCATGAAGGTTGTCGCTTAACTTTCACCCCCACCAAACACTAGGCTCTCTCTCTCCCTGCTCTGGGCTGGAGGGAGGCAAAAATGACATATGACAAGAGAAAAGGAGCCCAGGCAGTCTCACCCTGTTTGAGCAGATCCTCT
Organism: Neophocaena asiaeorientalis asiaeorientalis; assembly: GCF_003031525.2. Classification (NCBI taxonomy): domain Eukaryota; kingdom Metazoa; phylum Chordata; class Mammalia; order Artiodactyla; family Phocoenidae; genus Neophocaena; species Neophocaena asiaeorientalis. Next base: position 477,369 of record NW_020171804.1, read on the forward strand.
GCCACCTTTAGCACCTGCCCTTATTTCTTCCCATAGCTTGGCAAGAATGATTTGTGAGCAGGGAAACGCGGTCAGTGCCCGGGCGTCGGGAAGTGCCGATGCCTAGGAGGGAGCAGTGACCGGGAGGGGTGTGCTGCTCCCCTTCTCAGTTGCTAGGGCCCAAATGCAATAAGACAAAATGAACCTGTAGGGTTTGGGGACAGAAGCAGAGCCCATGGAAGCAGGGAGAGGCAGGTGAGGGGCAGCTGAGCCTGCAGAGGGGCCACCTCTCCAGGAGCATTCCGGTCAGTGGTCAGCCCCGTTGGAGGAGGCTCATGCAGAGCCAAGGGCTTCCATGGCCTTTCTCAGAGCCCAGAAGCCCCTTCCAGGATATCCGCGTGGTGTGGAGAAGAGCCCAGAATTCAGACCTTACCACCTGGTCTGTGAATAGTTCTCAGGAGGAAAGGAGGAGAAACCGGGCCCGGGGAGGCCCTTCTGGGAGCTCCCAGGACATGGGCTCTCCTGCTGCCTCTTCTGGCATTGCTGCAATGTAGCAGGGGTGTCACACCACAGAGTTCTCTCTCCGATGTTCTTTTTCCTGGAAACGGCCATGTGGACCGTTCCCCTCCACCCACGGGGCCAGTTGCCACAGGTGTCAGGACAGGTAGCACAGGGTGGGTCTGTCCTGTTGGAGCCTGGCAAGTCAGGCTCTCTCCCCAGGGCAAATGACGAGACGCACACCATTCACAGTGGGCGTTTCTGTAGAAAGAGGCACAGTTGGTGTGTGCTGACCACTGCCTGACTTATTCAGCCTCAGTCATTTCTGTTAGTCTTTAAGTGACTTCTCAGCAGCTGCTCCCCTTCCCAAATTGTTAGCAAGAAACAGTGGATAAAGTATCCAAGACTTAAAGAAACAAAATTGGAAGGGATTTTACGTGTCTTTTTGCTTTTAACTGGTTCAGATCAGGCACTGAGGTCCCTGTTGTAGCCGTCTGCTGTTGTGCCCCCTGTGCCCTGACCCACGCAGCAGGGCCGCACCCACCCCTTCCTTAGGGACTTCGTGTTCTAAGCTGAGTGGTCTTTGCGCTGGAGCTAAAGTCCCCAGCATATCCCATTTCTGTTTATCCCGGAAAACTGTGAAGGATCCCGAGAAGTGGGTCCTTTTAGACTGCCAGGTTTATCAAAACCTGAGGAGCTTATCCCCTTTTTATAAAAGTGCATTTATGCACAATAGTGCTTTAAAACAAACTACTGTAAGGCTTTTTACAAACTGACTTTGTTGTTTGGGTTCATTGGCACTCTCAGGGAAAGGTTTGACCAAGCGCAACTTTTACCCCTCGCCACAGCCCACAGGACCTGCTTAATGACTGCTTGTATTATTGCTTCCAGGTCAGGGGTCACCACATTGCAAAACTTGATCCTCTCGGAATTAGTTGTGTAAATTTTGATGATGCTCCAGTAACTGTTTCTTCAAACGTGGGTGAGAATTAATCTGTAAACACTAATTTTAATGTAATTTTACTTTTTTTTTTTTTTTTTTACCCCTTCCCTCTTTTTTTTCTCCTGTCCTTTTGTGTGTGTCCTTCCCTCTCCATCGCTGGCCCATTTGTAGATACGAGGGCACCATGTAGCACAGCTGGACCCCCTGGGAATTTTGGATGCTGATCTGGACTCCTCCGTGCCCGCTGATATTATCTCATCCACAGACAAACTTGGTGAGGGTCTGAGAGCAGCCAGCGCTGTGCTGCGTGGCTCCTCTCTCTGTGTCCCAGCCTGTGGCAGCCAGGACGTCCACAGGCGGAAGGGAAAGACTCTTAAGTTTCCTTCGTTCTGATCACTTGACATTTATCAGTCATGTAGCCTTAGTGTGTTTTGGGCAAGTTATTTTTATCTCAGCTTTTCAGCCAGATCGTATGAGCTCAATTGTCTAAGTCTCAAAATTGGAAAGTAAAATTTGGGGGCAGAAAAGGTTTGTGGCACAGAGAAAAAGATGACCCACCCAGGCAGGCGGGTCAGAAGATATTCCAGAGACCAGCTCGTCTGGCTTCGGTTTCCAGATCTCAGGGCAGTGCTGCCCCAGACGGGGCACTGCTCAGGACCGTTGTCACACACTGTCTGCTCTGAAGCACGGTGTGGCCTGCCTTTGACAGGGTGAATTCCAGAGCAGGTGGTGCAGTTTGGGTGTCTCGATTCTCAAATGCCGGTGATCATACTGAGGAAACTTTGGAAGGCGTCCCCGCGGGCGCTTGTAGTCCGCTCACCGTACCCCCTCTGTCTTGAGCAGAGGGGCATGGCTGGGCTCACACCTGCGGTTGCTTTCTCAAGTTAACCTGCTCTAAGTCACCGTGCTGCTAACCTGTGCTGCAGAAATGACGACGTGACTAATTTTTAAATGGCCAGGTTGTTTTCGAGAAACACTATGCATGCTAATAAAACTGATGATTACCTACCTGCCTAACGCTGCTCTTTGGGAGGGGACGAAATTTGCCTCCTGAATAACAGTCACTAACGCTTTGTGGTGCCCGAATGCCCTTAGAGGCGTGTCCGAGTTGTGACGTGGGAGGTCAGGCACTAGTCAGGTAAGGCTGGATTTCAAACAGTGTTGGCCCTGGGATTGCCGTTAGAGGTTCGTCTCTGCTCCGTCTTCATTTCAGAAACACTCCTAGGTAATGCAGGGTTTCTTCTACTTTGTACCTGCACTTTAGCAGTTTTTGGAAGAAAGATTAGAGAAGCCGTCCTGAATATGATTAAATAGGGCCAGTTCAGTTTGTCGGCAGGACGTGAGCTTAATCCTGCTACTTTATTGAGTGGTGACAACTCTGCACCCCAGAAGTGAGCTTCTCTTTGCAGTGTCCCCGAGGACACTTGGAGCTCCTTTCCTCTTCCTCGCCACTTAGTCCCTGCAGCACCCAGGCCCGACCCAACCTGTGCTCACCAGCGCTGAAGCCCCCTCAGCACCGTGAGTCCCCTCCAGGTCCAGGGCAGAGCACCCCCTCTACGTGAGAGGCCTGCGAGCCCCAGGGCACCAGCTGCCTGATGAGAGCTCAAGGCCCTGTGCCCTGGAGCTGTCTCTCCAGAAAAGGATGACTGCAGAGCCAGCTCGGCACAGGCCACAGAGGCTGGCGTTCCCATGCACAGTCAAGCATGTAAACAAGAAAGGCACAGGGGAGGTGGGGTCTCCTTCTCCCGTCGGAAACTGCACCTCCCCTGTTCCTTGTGCCATCCCTGGTTGCTAGTTTCTTGGTATAAAAACGGACCTTTTTCGGTGGTTCCCAGCTCATTAGTACTGCCTGGGGAGCCCGGAGCTCTTCTCTGTCCCACGCAAGACTGGTCAGGGTGGGATGACGCCCGCCGCAGCCCACAGGCACAGGCGGGGCTTTCTTGGAAGCGCCCCCCAGGCCATCCCAGCCCAGGAGTCTGTGAAGGGTGGGATCCCCCAGGCCTGTTGATGCTGCCTGGCTCCTCAGTTCACAGCTCTCATCAGGGGCAGGGGCAGAGGCAGGACCTCTGTCCTTCTTCCTAGTTCTTTCTTGGCCATCTCGGCCTTGCCTTACATTCTACTCTGGAATAGTGCCTCGAGTGTGCCCCTGTGAGGTTCTGTGTCAGCATGGCGAGGGTTATAAGCCAGAGACAGAGGTGGCCCAGAACTTCCTGAGCTCATTTGAGGAAGACTGGGCATCCTCCAGCTGGGAGCCCTTCAGAAACAGCAGGAGAAGTTGGGCAGCAGCCCCCTCCTGTGCAGGAGAAAAGGTCACTGCATCCCGAGAATTCAAAATAGTGTGACATGAAGGTCATGATCAATGGGGTTAGTGTAGGAAAGTTAGTCTTAAATTATCTCACTCTTGATGTATGTAGGTCTTTATGAAAACAACTGGTCCAACGTGACCGCTCTGTTCAGGGACACTGGACAGTCCCTAGAGCACTTTCCTGCCCACCATCTTATCCGAACCTCAGGGCCTGGGTTCGAGCCAGCTCCCTATGTGGAAGCCCGGCTCTGCCAGGACTAGCTGTGTGTCTCTGTCTCTGTCTCCTCGTCTGCTAGGTTGTTTCAGAATTAAATAAACTCCTGAGAACAGTGCCTGGAGCTTACTAAGCTCCATGAAGGTGTGAGCCACTGTGATTGTTAATAATCTTTTGAGATAAGTAGCTGCTGGTCTCTCTGGTAAAGATATATATTTAGAAACCAAGAAATGGAGCAAATAACCCAGAGTGGGTCCCACAGGAGTTGGTAGTAGTAAGGACTGGGCTGCACCCTGAGTGACGAGGAGACAGGGTAGCTCCGGGGCAGGGACCTGCCAAAGCGGGGGGTCGGCGTGGCCCACGTGTTGGTCTGGGGTAAGTGAGTGACTGCAGTGGTGTCCTGTGTTGCACAGAAGCCTTCCCCAAGCCTGCGTCCCACTCGTAACACCTCTGAGCTGCCCTTCCTTTCTCCCGGTGGATGCGGCACGATTTCTCCATCCTCTTGAGGGGAAACCGAGGCCCAGGCGGTGATCACCCCTCAGGCATTTGAGCATTGTGCTGTTGCTGGAGCAGCACGAGGGCCAGAGGACCAGCTGCGAGCCTTGGGTGAAGTCAGGAAGCCGTTCCCAAGGGCAGCGCTAGCCAGTGCAGGTCTGCAGGGCAGGCGGGGCTGATGTCCCCTCAAATTTTTTTTAATAAGGTGGAAAATATGAAAAGTTTCCACTGAGTTCTTGCCCTTTTCTGACCAATTCTGAGAAGGTTGGGAAACGCTGGCCTAGGTTCCCTATGCTAACATCCTAGAAATACTCATGGCCCCTGCAGTCACTGGTAGCCAGTGTTAACAGGTAGACAGCCGACTTGGCCGACATGCTCCAGCTGCTGGATGGTCCCAGCATGTCAGGGTCACCGTGAGACACGTGCACACAGAACATACTGTGAATGCAACAGAAATATCATTCAGATGGTGGGGTTATCGATTATTTTGATTAAAATTTAACAATGTTAGAACAGTTTCTCAGTTAGGTGTGGGTTATGGTCTAGAAATGTGCGGTGACTGCTTAGGAAAGGGGGGCCTTTTCCCAGGATGTGTTATGTTAGGAGCTAGGTTCCAGGTGTCCCCCAGAAGCGCATCTTGATTTATGTCGCGTCGGGTGGAGGAGAGTTGAGCTCCAACCTGAGATGCCTGGGCACACATTCCACATTCCTCCCTCGGGAGAGGTGGGAAGTCTCCAGATGGGATCAGGTTTTTTAGCGAGGCCTCTCCTGGTTGGCCCTAAAGAAGGGTCAGCGTGCAGCTTTTGACAGCGAGTCCCTTGGGGTCGGGGTTGTTGCCACCTTAAGTAGAAACAAATCAACTCCAGACAGCCTGTGCGCTCTTCCCCCTCCAGGCTGCAGTCCTGCGCTGGCATGCAGTCCCTGCTTCGCTGGGGTGAGGACGGGGCGTGGGGAAGTCTTGTTTCTGGCCTAAGCAGAGCTGCCCTTGGCTGGGTGGGGACATGGTGAAAGTTCTCATTAGCTCTTGCCCTCCATTTCCTCTCCTCTTCCAAGGGCAGCATTTGAGTTAGATTCCAGCTTAAAAGTGCCATCGTCTGTGGTTTCTATATAAATTCTATAGTATAACTATTCACAGTGACAAAACGATTGAAATTTACTTAAATGTGAGATTTAAACATAATTAAAGGAGAACTCAAAACAAATTCTGTAAATAGAGAGGAAGGCGTGAAACTTGTATTTACCATTAGTGTTTGCAAATTGTCAGTCTTAGGAAATGAGCTTGAGTTAAATAGTTAAAAGGGCAATTCAAAAGTCCAGATTACGGCAACATTTTAGCTACTTCATGTCCAGCACAGCAGGAAATGAAGTCTCCCCACCCTTCTGACCTTCCAGAGCATTCTTTCTGGTTGAGTTTTGCCCCCTTGATGGCTGGGAAGAATGAGCTAAAAATAGAGTTGAATTTTAATCTACTTTCATAATTTCAGAACAATAGGGAGCAGTTTACTTAGCATTTATTGGCTGCTGTGTGCAGTGAGTGTGTGGTGCCACCAGACCACTGAGTGAAGAGTTGGGATCAGGTTCCCCAAGTGACTCAGGAGGGCAGGCTAAGCTAAGGTCATTGTGGGTACATCCCCTTGCAGGGGTGTCCTCCGTCCTGGATGCCCAGGAACTGGCAGACCAAGGCACATCCCTGCTTATTGCCGGCTATGCTTCACTTAGGAGCAACACGGCCAAATCTCAGCCGTTCTCTGTCTCTCAAGCAGAGCATCTTGTGCTCACCAAGAAGTAATTTTTAAAAATGTTTTAAAGCGCTCAGGTGCTGGGAATCCCTTGCGCTTTCTGTAAATGACAACCAGAATATCTATTCTCTTTCCACTCTCCTTCGGTTTTTGTCTTTTCTTTGTGTTTTATTTTTAAAATATCCAAAAAGTGCAGATAAGAATAAAAGCATCCACGTATCCAGTATCCAGAGTGAACAAATGTAAACATTTTACCGTATTGCCTTTAGATTTTTTTTTTTTTTAATTTTTTTCATTATTTTTTGGCTGCGTTGGGTCTTTGTTCCTGCGTGCGGGCTACTCTTCGTTGTGGTGCGCGGGCTTCTCATTGCGGTGGCTTCTCGTTGCAGAGCACAGGCTCTAGGCGCGCGGGCTTCAGTAGTTGTGGCACATGGGCTCATTAGTTGTGGCTCGCGGGCTCTAGAAAGCAGGCTCAGTATCGTGGCGCACGGGCTTTGTTGCTCCGTGGCATGTGGGATCTTCCCGGGCCAGGGCTCGAACCCGTGTCCCGTGCATTGGCAGGCAGATTCTTAACCACTGTGCCACCAGAGAAGTCCCTAGATTTTTTTTAACAGATGCACGTTTGCAGTTCCCTTTGAGGCTGGCGGCGGGTGGGGAGGTGGCAGGGGAGGTGGGGAGATAGTCCCACAGGCAACGCTTATGGCTCCTTGGCGTGGTCGTATGTCTTGATTATGAGGATTGAAGGAGAAAATGAAGAGTCTTCATCCTTGCCTTAAGCAAAGCATCCATGCTTTTGTGTAGGACCTGGACGTTCCATTGTCTTGAGAGCCACTGGCTCTGAGGTCTTTGGTAGGTGCTGCCGTCCTCGAGGGCGAGGAGGAGAGCTTTACTCACTCAGAGCAGGCATCTCTGTCCTCTCTGAGTCAGAGCTCTTGCCATCAGCGTCCAAGGATGCATTGGCTGGCCTTCCTCTCTACTCCCAGGGCAGGGAGCAGCCACAGTGCTGGTGACCATGCTCTGACCCCTCAGTCATCAGGCCCACCCTCCCAGGGAACCAGCGTCAGGAGGCATTTTGTGTGTCCAGATCAACATCTTGATTTTCACTAGCGCCAGGCAAGCTTCCAGGTGTGGGGCAGGAGTGTGTGCAGCTGTGCACGTGTGTGGCTCTCAGCCTGTGTCCTCAGCAGCTGAGTTCCTCCATCCTGGTTCTACCTTATCGAGAGGGGAGACCAAGGACCTACCTTCTACTCTTTAGAATCCAGCAGGAGCTTGAGGTTTTGGGTCTAGTCTGCTGCCTGATGCTCCAGTTCTGAGGAATGGGACACAAAAATTAGACTTTTTCATTTTCTTTTCCCCAGTTTTTTCATCCCAAAGCAGTCTGGACTGGGTGGATTTGGCTTCCCAGGAGAGCTCTGTGTCGGCCACTTGTTCAGGATGGGGAAGTGAGGAGGTCTCAGCTGCCACCACACGGTGGCTTCTCGGTCTCAGGGAGCAGCCTTTCCCTCCTTCAGATTCACCTTATTCCAGCTGTTCATGAACCGTTTCCATGTTTATCAAAGTAGCTCTCAGACCACATATCCCCCCTCCCTTGTTCTCCTTCAGTGTCTGTGTCTGTGTGACAGTGTTTGTGCTACCTGTTCCTGCGGTAATGGTGTAGGGTTTTGGGTGTTTGGGGTTTTTTTAAACTAACTCACCTGTCTTTTTCCCTCTGTACTCACCCATGCTATCCCACTCTGCCTCTCAGACCTTGCAGTTTTCAAGGAACGACTTCGAATGCTAACAGTAGGAGGTATGAAAATAACGAGCCTTTCACTTTTCTGGAGCTGAGGACTTCATTTGAGCAGGATGTGCAGCTTTCCCCAGCATGCAATTTGGGGAAAGTTGACACAACTCTGTCGAGTGTTTTGAAGTTTGTTAATTGTCTTGAGATATGTTTTTCCTGTCATATAGCTGTTATCCAACAGGTAGAGCTACTTACCATGTCATATTAGCTTCTGTCCATTTGTGTTCTGAAGAGCACTTTCACCTCCACGTGTGTCTCACCATCGCTTCGCTGGGCTTCCGTCTTTAGCGTAGGCTGTCTCTAGCTCCTGCTGTAGCCAGCGGGGACCTGAGGCCACACTACATTCTGCATGTTGGCACGTCGTTTCCTCCACATCCTGCACTATGCCTCTGACTGGACTCTGGATTCTTTCAGATTCTGCTTCCTGGGCATTTTTTCCCTTTTGATCTTCCCATGTTTGAAGGACAACTGAAGTACTGATAAAACATTACTTAATGAAGTAAGGAGTCCTTAATGACCCTTGGTTCTGGGCAGAGCACCTTTGAAGAATCCAGAGTGGGGTGCCGGGGGTCATCTGCCTGCTGTCACTCACCACAGTGGCCAGTCTTCCTTCCATGCCAGGTGTCACTCAGAAGTTCTCTTTTCCTCCATCTTATAATGTCTGTGAGACTCTAGTTTTGATTAAACTTTTCATTTTGAAATAATTGTATGCAGTTATGAAAAATAACAGAGACATTCTCATATGCCTTTCAGCTAGTTCCCTCAGTGGTACCATCTTGTAAACCATAGTACATCACACCAGGATACCGACACTGACAGCAGTCAAGCCACAGAGGTCTACATCACTCCAGCGGTCATTCCTGCTGCCCCTCTGTAGCCACACTTACTCCCCTTCTACCCCACCCCCATGTTTGACGCCTGGCAACCGCTGTTCTGTTCTCCATTTCTATAATTTTGTCACTTCAAGAATGTTTTACAAATCACAATATGTAACATTTTGGAATTGGCATTTTCCAGTCAGCATGCTTTTCTAACACTAATTTTTTCCTTCCTAATTGCTGAGTAGCATTCCTTGCCATAGATGTCCCAGAATTGTTTTAACCATTTACTCACTGAAGGACCTTTGTGTTGTTTCTTCTGTTCTTCGGCTAATAGGGTCTTTTACAGAGCAAAAGTTTTAAACTCTATAGTCCAGTGTATCAATTTTCCCTTTTATGGATCATGTTTTTGGTATCAAGTTTAAGAACTCTCTTCTTAGCTCTAGATCCTGAAGATTTTCTCCTGTATTTTTCTAAAGGTTTTATAGTTTTGCATTTAACATTTAACTCTGTGATCCATTTTGAGTTCATTTCTGTATAGGATATGAAGTTTAGATCAAGGTTTGTTTATTTTTGGCCTGTGGATGTCAATCACTGTCTTTCTTATCATTGAATTGCTTTTATACGCTTTTATCAAAAATCAGTTGGACTTATTCAGTGGGTCTGTTTCTGGGTTCTCTATTCTTTCAATAGGTGTGTCTCTCCACCAGTACCACACTGTCTTGATTACTGTAGCTGCTGAACTTTATTTTCCGTTTCCAGAATTGCCTTGGCTGTTCTAGGGCCTGTCTCTTTCCATGTAAATTTTAGAATAAGCTTGTCTACATTTGCAAAAACTCTTGCTGACATTTTGGTAGGAATTGTGTTAAACCTATAGATGAATTTAAGGAGAATTGACATCTTTACTATGTTGCCCTTCAATCCATGAACATAGTATGTCTCACTTATTTAGATCTTTGATTTCTTTCATCAGCTCTTTGTAGTTTTCAGCATACAAATTCTGTACATGTTTTGTTAGATTTACATGTCAGTACTTCCTGTTTTTTAAAAAAATTTAGTGTCCAATCTATTCATTACTAATATCTTGAAGTACAATTGATTGTTTCTATGTTGTGTCCTGTGACCTTGCTGAGCTCACTTATTCTAGGACTTTTTTTTTTTTTAGTAGATTCTTTAGAATTTTGGGGGTAGACAATCATCTCAATTGAAAATAGGAACAATTATTTCTTCGTTTCCAATCTGTTTGCCTTTTATTTCCTTTTCTTGCCCAATTGCCCTGGTTGGACCTTCCAGTACCATGTTGACTAAGAGGCATAAGAATGAACATCCTTGCTTTGTTCCTGATCAATGGTGGATTACATCGATTGATTTTCAAGTATTGAACCCAACTTACATGTACTGCTGGAATAAACCTCAGTTGGTCATGGTATATAATTCTTTGTGCATGTTGCTGCATCTATATATATATGTATTTGCATCTGTATTCGTAGGGAATATTGGTCTGTAATTTTTTTTTTTCTGACTGTTGTTGTCTGCTCTTGGTATCAGGGTAATTCTAGCTTTGTAAAATAAGCTGAGAAGTTTTCTTCCTACTCTAATTCCTGAAAGAGACTGTGTAGAGTTGGTGTTAATTCTTCTTTAAACATCCAGTAGAATTTCCCAGCAAAACCATATGGGTTTGGATTTCTTTTTCAGAAGCTTTTTATTTATGAATTCGATTTCTTTAAAAGTTAGAGCTATTCAGGTTATCTCTTTCATAGTGGGTGGGTAACAGCAGTTTGTGTTGTTCTAGGAATGGTTTGTTTACATCTGAGTTGTCAAGTGTATGTTGTTCATAGTATTCCCTTAGTATCTTTTTGATATCTGCAGGATCTGTATTGATATCCCCTTTTACTCCTGATACTGGTAATTTGTGTCTTCTCCTTTTCTGTTAGTCCTGTTAGAAGTTTGTCAATGTTACTGATCTTTCCAAAGAACCAGCTGTTTCATTGATTTTTCTGTTTTGCTGTTTTCAATTTCATTGATTTCTGTTCTTATTTTTATTTCCTTACTTCTGCTTTCTTTGTGTTGTTTTTTTTTTCCTTCTTTTTCTAGGTTCTTGTGGTAAGATCTTATAGATTACTGATTAGAGCCTTTTCCTCTTCTCTAATGTTTGCATTTACTGCTATAAATTTCCCTGTCAGAACTGCTTTAGCTGTCCTACAAACTTTGACATACTGTATTTTCGTTTCCATTCAGTTCAGTGTATTTTCTGATACCCCTTAATATTTCTTCTTTGACTCATGGATTATTTAGAAGGTGTTGTTTAGTTTCCAAGAATCTGGAGATTTTCCTTTTATATTTCTCTTATTGATTTCTAGTTTGATTCCATTGTTGTTGGAGAATGTACTCCATATAATTTCAGTTCTGCTAAATTTTTTTGTTTTTGGCTTCGTCGAGCCTTAGTCGCAGCACGCAGGATCTTTTGTTACAGCACGTGGGCTTCTCCAGTTGCATCGCACTGGCTTCTCTCTAGTTGCGGCGCATAGGCTTAGTTGCCCCATGGCATGTGGGATCCTAGTTCCGCAACCAGGGATCGAACCCACATCCCCTGAATTGGAAGGCAGATGCTTAACCACTGAACCACCAGGGAAGTCCCTCAGTTCTGCTAAATTTGTTGAGGTGTTTTTATGGCCCACTATATGGTCTGAATTGGCATTTGTTCCATGGAATTTGGAAAGAATGCATACTCTGATGTTGTTTGGTGAAGTGTTCTATAAATGTCCATTAGATCCTGTCAGTTATAGAGTCTTTCTATATCTTTGGCAACTTTCTATCTACTTTTTTAGTCGATTATTGAGTGAAGGGCTTTGAAGCCTCCAGACGAACTGTGGGTTTGTCTGTTTTTCTTTTCAGTACTCAGTTTTGGTGTGTTTTTTTTCACATATTTTGCATCTCTGTTGTTTGGTGCACACACATTTAGAATTGCTATGTCTTCTGGGTGGATTGATCTTTTTATCATACAATGTCCCTCTCTGTCTCTAGTAATTTTCTTTGCTCTAATATATACTTTATCTGATGATAATATAGCTACTCCTGCTTTTGTTGGACATGTTTTACATGACATATCTTCTTCCATCCTTTTACTTTCAGTCTGCCTAAATCACTGTATTTGAAGTCAAGCATATAGTTGAGTCCTGTTTTTTTAATCCACTCCGTCAATCTCTGTCATTTAAGTAGTATATTTAGACCATTTATATTTAATGTAACTATTGATATGTTAGGGCTTAAGTCTACCATTTTATCCTTCATTTTGTTTGGCCCTATTCATTTCTCTGCTTTCTTTTTCCTGACTTCCTCTAGGTTTTTAAACCTATACTTTAAAATTCCATTTTTATTTATATATAGTCTTTTTGATCATCTCTCTTTGTGTTTTTAGTGGTTTTTAGCCCTTTTAGTGGCTGTTTAGGTGTTATATCACTACATAACTTATCACAATCTAATGGTGTCATCATTTTACCAGTTCAAATGAAGTGTACTTACCTCCCTTTACATTCCTTCCTTCTCTCCATGTAAAATATATAGTTATCTTAAACATTTCCTCTACATATGTTTAGAACTGCATCAGATAATATTACAAATTTTGCTTCAATCATCAAACATAATTTAGAAGACCCACGAGGAGAAGGAAAGCCTTTTATTTACCTGTATTTTTTAGTTCCATGTTCTTTCTTCCTTCCTCCTGTCTGATTCCTTCTGGTATCATTTCCTTTCTGTTTACAACTTCTTTTAGCCATTCATTTAGGATGACAGATTCTCTTAGTTCTCTTCATCTGAAAATGTTTTGATTTCTCCTTCATTCCTATAGGATATTATCACTGTATATAGGATTCTGGGGAAGCAGTTCTTTTCTTTCAGCTCTTGGTAAGTGTGGTGCTACTTCCTTCTGGTCTCCATGGCTTCTGTTGAGAAATCCTCTATTATTTTGTCCTCTGTTGTTTTGTCCTCTGTTGAGAAATCCACTATTATTTGAGTTGTTTTGCCCTCTAGACAAAGTGTCACTATATTCTGGCTGCTTTCAAGATTTTTTGTCTTTAAATTCAGAAGTTTAATTGTAACATATTTTGACATGGATTTCTTTGGCTTTATTTTGTGAGTTCACTGAGTTTCTTGAGTCTGTGGAGTAAGTCTTTTGCCATATTTGGGAAGTTTTCAGCCTCCCGCTTTCTCTTCTCCTTCTGGGATTCATCAACACAGCTGTGAAATCTTTTGTTACAGCATCACATGTCCCTAGGACTTTCTTCCGTTTTTTTCCCCCCCAATCTGTTTTCTCTGTCTTCTTCAGGTTGGTTTATTTCTGTTGTTCTCCCTTTAAGTTCACTGATCCTCTGTCCTCTGATAATGCCATTGAGCCTGTTTACTAAGTTTTAATTTGGGTTATTATATTTTGCAGTTTCAAAATTTCCCATTTGGTGCTTCTTTGTATCTTAATTTTTTGCAGAGACTTTCTGTGTCTTTGCTGAGACTTAATTTTTTTTTCATGTCTCATGTTTTAATTGCTCACTGAAATCATTTGATAATGGCTTCTTGAGAATCTTAGATAATTCTAACATCTGTGTCATTTTGGTGTTAGTGTCTATTGATTATCTTTTCTCGTTCAATCTGACATATTCCTGGTTCTTGTTATAAGTGATTTTTCTTTTTTTTTTTAATATTGAAACCAGGACATTTTGGGTATTATGAGATGGGATCTTGTTGAAATCTTTGTTATAGCAAGGCTCCTCTGAACACTGCTCTGGTAGGGAGGGGCCCACCTAGTTACTCCCCGGTGGAAATGGACATTCTGGGCCCCAAAGTCTCTGTTGACATTAGGGTGGGGGAGTGGGCTAGTGCATAACCTCCCAGAGGGAATGAAAGTTTGGGCTTCTTCTTGGGCCTTCTTTGAAACCTTTGGGTGGGGTCAGAGGTCAGAGTGCACTGCAGCCTGACAAGGGTGTTGATGGGACTGCAGTGTGTTCCGTATGTTTGGGTGGAACAGAGCAGTTACAGTCTAAAAGTTTTCTGTCCTGCGAGGCTGCCTTTCTCCTAGTCCTTTAAAGAGAGCAGCTTTTGTTGGGGCTTTTTCTGTGTACACCTGTAGAAGTTTCCACATTCTTTGCTCCAAGTCTGGGATATGGGAGCCCAAAAGGAAACCCAGGGACCTCCTTGGCTGGTTGGCTTTTTTCTCCACCCTTTGGCGTAATCTTGCATTTGTTTTATATATGATATCTGGGGTTTTCAGTTGCACTTGGTGGGGGAATAGGTAGGCATATGTCTATACTTCCTTCCCAGACATCTGTAGATTTAAGTTGTCAAATGACTGAAGAACTCAGAAGCAAGGCCAGCAGTTTTGAAGTTCAGTAGTAGAGCCCAAGAATGATCAGTTCACGGTGATGGAAATGAAGAATCACCCATGTGGTGAGGCCAAGGGCTCTTCATGCTGAAAGGTCACGACAAGCCCACGTTCTCCTCTGGGACACACCAGTTGTTGGTTAACTCCACAATCAAAATGTTCAAACTGTTCCCAACAGAGTGTGCACTCCTTGGATACCCTGGTTCCCTTAGCCCCCACTGCTGAGTGTTCCCATGAGCTAGGAAAAGTGTCCCCCAAATAACTCTGGTTTTCCTCCATAAACACTGAGAGCTGAGCTGTGAAGGGCCAGAGCCATGCTTTATTAGGCCCATGTGATGGCCCATCCTCATTCTTGATAGAATAACAGCAGGAAATGGGTGCATAGCTTAACCAAGCCACTCTGCCATCACCACCACCACCCCAAGGTGAAAAAAAGCCAGGTTGCTTTTGTTTTAATAAAACAAAAAAAGGTTGAAAAACATAGAATTTGCTTTTAAAAGTTAAAAAAAAAAAAGTGTCCTAGAGCATTAGATAAATAAAAGCTGTGGTTCCCAAACCAGCTTGATAGGATCATCCAGGGATGTTCATGGCCCATCCATGACCAATTGAGTCAAGTCCTGGCACTGGAGCCTGGAAATGTGCATTTTTACAAATCTCCCAAATTCCCTAGAGATTTGGATACACAGCTGTGTTTGCAAGCGACTGCTTGGGTCCCTTACTGGGCCTTCTGTCTTATTTACACTTAATTAGGCCAGGAAATGGGAGACTGTCTGATCTTGCACAGTCAGGTGTTAGAGACTGTGGGTGCTCGTTTCACATTTCATCCTGGCGTCTGGGATTGTGAACTGCACCTTGCCTCACTCCAGCCAATACCTTGTGGGTGGGAGCCTAACCTATAGTGTCACTGGACAGTTTTCCTCCAAGTCTCTTCCCCTTTGATAATTATTGCAACATGAATCAAGCGCATAATGCCCTGGAAAGAGCCCCTCCACTCTGTCACGTGTTTGTCAGTTTGAAATATGCTTTCAGATGGGAGGCACCTTGCACGTGGTGCTCAGCAAATAGCAGTGATGAGTCAGTGATAGTCGGTTCCTTAGCAATTAGTCAGTAAATACGTGTCGGTATTGGACTGGGGAGAGCGATAATCAGATCTGTGACTCATGAGCGCTGTCTGGAGGATGGGTCTTTATGTGCAGTTGGAGGTCTTCCAGGAGATGGCGCCGTCCTTCATCAGAGGTGGCTGTGGAAGCCTCTGCCCTGCTGCCTGGCAGCTCTCCCGCAGGCCACTGGGCTTCTTGGTGACTGTCCCTCACTTCTCAGTCTCCTAGCTTCCACTCACCACACACAAACGCCATCACCATTAAGACATATATGACCTAGTCTAGTCCAGTTCCTCATTTTCTACTTGAATTCTCTGCTTAACTGTTTTTCATTTGCTTTCTGATTGACTTACCCAGTGCCTTTTCAAGCCTAAATCGCTTTGTGTCTGTGGGGCCTTGAAATACGTTTTTCTCTAAATTATGACTAATTGGTGCACTGGGCTGATATGGGCATCATGTGAATTTACCCTCCTTTACCCGCGATGCCAGTAATATACTCAGCTTCTGTTTGTTGCTAAAGTTTGTGTTTCTGGCTGTAATATAGTATTTACTTTCATACATAACAGAGGTTTTTATGATTTTGTTCTTCTTTTTTCTCTCCCCTGGGGAGTCCCTCCCCCTTTTCCTAAACTGTGGCCCCCGTATGGCTGTGCCCATCTCTCCTCACCCCTGTAGGGTTCTACGGGCTGGACGAGTCTGACCTGGACAAGGTCTTCCACCTGCCCACCACCACGTTCATCGGGGGACAGGAGTCGGCCCTTCCGCTGCGGGAGATCATCCGGCGCCTGGAGGTAAGAAAACACAAGTCGTTTCCAGAAAACTCCAGTGGACTTGCTAAAAACTTGTGTTGGCAGGAGACCTCCAGACTAGGTTGTTTTTCTCTTGATCCTATATATATATTTTTTTTTTTCTATATATTTTTTTAATGTAAGGGAAGGGGAATTGTTTTGTTCTGTTTTTTGCTATTTTGTTGATGAAATTCCATGCTTTTTTATTTTTACAATCAACCATAACAAAATGTAGACTTTGCTTCCGACTTTAAAAAATGTGTCCTGGGCTTCCCTGGTGGCGCAGTGGTTGGGAGTCCACCTGCCAATGCAGGAGACACGGGTTCGTGCCCCGGTCCGGGAGGATCCCACATGCCGCAGAGCGGCTGGGCCCGTGAGCCATGGCCACTGAGCCATGGGCCATTCCGGAGCCTGTGCTCCACAATGGGAGAGGCCACAACAGTGAGAGGCCCATGCACCAGGAAAAAAAAAAAATGTGTCCTAAAGCATTAGGTAAATAAATGGTGTCATTCCCAAAACAACTTGAATAGGAACGCCTGGGGAGATTCCTGGCCCACCTACGACCAACTGAGTCAGCTCTGGTTTTGGAGCCTGGAAATGTGCATTTTTACAAATCTCCCAGAGATAGCGATATGCAGCTGTGTTTACAAGCGACTGCTCGAGCCCCAGGTTGTACTGATCCAGCATTTGAAAGGGGCAGAGAGCCATGCACGGCTCTCATTTCATCCAGTGCCAGAACCCAGGAGTTGGGCTGTTGTGGACACTTGGACCTGGACTCCAGGGGTCCCAGCCATAGCACCCCCTGTCCCCAGAGGGCCCCACGTCCAGGGCTCTTCCAAGAGAGCCTACCATTCTGACTTGTCCCAGTTCAGAATACCCCTTCTCGTTGTTTACAGATATTTGTGTACACTCACCCAATGATGGTGGGTTAGGTATGTTTACACGTGACATGTGCGTGCACTGGGCGGCTGTGTGAGCTGACAGAGCTTAAGTATGTTCTTGGTCCCGTGACATAATAATCAACTTGCAGCTCTTTGAATATTTAGAGCGAGTGCAATTTCTTGGCCTCCTAACGTCTCACTAGAGAGAGAAGCTAAGAATTGGCACCTAAAACTCCCTGCCCTTTTCTCCTGGGGATTGAGCCAAGAACAGGAGAAACAAAATATGATCCAGGGGCCCAGTAACTATGTGTCCAAGTTAATAGCTAAATTCATGCTGATAATAATGGAGACATACTATTTTTGACCCAATAATTTCCTTTGAGCCTTTAATTGTTCAGTATTGGACATACTGCCCATCAGGCATAAGGAGCACAGGCGTGTTCTCCTGCCTCCATGGGTAAAGGAGGGAGCCCCAGGCATGTTCATAGCAGCACGAGTCACAATAGCCAAAAGGCAGAAACAACCCAAACGTCCAGCAACTGATGATCAGACATATAAAGTGTCATAGAATGCAACGGAATAGCATTCAGTCATAAAAAGGAATGAAGTGCCGATACATGCTACAATGTGGAAGAATCAAAAACATTATGCTAAGTGACGACAAGCCACACACCAAAGGTCAGATATCGTATGATTCCATTTATATGAAATATCAAGAATAGGTAAATCCATAGAGACAGAATGCAGATTGGTGGTCGCTAGGGACTGGGCAGAATGGGCAGCAACTGATTAATGGGTACAACCCTGTTAGGGTGACGAAAATGTTCTGTAACTAGAGAAATGTTGAGTCCACAACATTGTGGATGTACTAAATGCCACTGAATTGTTCACCCAAAAATGGTTACGTTTCTATCATGTGAATTTGCCTCGATAAAAACAATTTTTTAAGACATCACACACCCTTGGAAATACCTGGGATGGTGTACGATACAGGCACTCTACGATTATGAAAAACCACGGGACACATCAGGACTTTACTACCTCTCTACGGCGATACACCCAACGACCACTGATGTGCCTTTCTATGCCTTTAGGTTCTTTCTAATGCACTGTGGTCAGAGCCCTAAGAATAGAATGCTAGAACTCTCCAGTAAATAGGCTTCTTTCCAGGTTTCTGTTTAGGCGTTTATATCAAGAGGCAAGCAGCTGTTCATTTGGAGTCTCCACCAAGGAAGCAGATCTGTTGGGGAACCCAGACAAGAATAAAGACTCTCTTTTCTGGGAAAGAAGATCCATCTTTGCTGAGGAGGCTATTTTCAAGGGATCCACATAGAAAAGGAAGGGAGAGGAGAGTTCCCTCTCCCCTTCCCCTCCCCTCTCTCCCCACCCCTTCCTCTCCTCTCTGCTAGGCTTACAACTCAGACTTGGGTCCCAGGGAAGATGCACCCTTTTTTAAGCTGATGGAGGAAGGTTCAAGGTTCACGTTAACAGACGCTGTGGCTGGGCCATGTTTTCTCAAATGTGTTTGTGTAGAAATACACTTTCTTCTGTGGCTCAGTAGATCAGGGCACTGTCACTGTACAGCTCCGGTGGAAGTGGTGACTCGCGCTGGCTCTGAAGTCAGGGAAGGCAGGCCAGCACCCCCATCCCTGGGCTTCTTGTGCATCCAGTTTAAAAGTTCCCAGTTTATCACATGAGGTGTCCTCAGGGAAATATCGTTTTGGAGTTAATGAAAACACCTTAAACACCAAGGTCTTTCCCAGATCCATTTCCTCTTTTTGTCCCTAGGCAAGATTTCCCTCCTCTTGCCTAGGATGATAGCGAGAGCACGTTGTGGTTGGCCATCATTTTGAGTTCAGGCAAATGTCCCTTTGTTTCATTATCATAGAATTAACATGCAGAGGAGCCCACCCCCGCTCTGGTGTCACATCTAGACCCACCACTGGGATCCCAGGTGCATCCTCACCCTGCACTGTGCCAGCCAGTTTCCGTGTCTGTTGTGAAAACCAAAGGGGGTCACGGACAGAACCACCAAGCAGAACCTGGCCCTCTAAGTGCTTGGTCAGCACGGCTGCTGCGAAGACGTTGAAAGGCATTTGTGGGCTCTAAAACTTATTGTCGGGAGTTCCCTGGTGGCCTAGTGGTTAGGATTCAGCGGTATCACTACCATGGCCTGGGTTTGATCCCTGGTCAGGGAACTGAGATCCCACAAGATGTGCGGCGTGGCCAATATATATATATATTAATTAATTTTTAAAAATTATTGTCACACCAGGGCATTGCTTTTTAAATTCCTAAAAGCAGTGGTTAAGAATCCTCCTGCCAATGCAGGGGACATGGGTTTGATCCCTGGTCCGGGAGGATCCCACATGCCGTGGAGCAGCTAAGCCCGTGCGCCACAACTACTGAGCCTGCGCTCTAGAGCCCATGAGCCACAACTACTGAGCCCGCGTGCCGCAACTACTGAAACCTGCTTGCCGCAACTACTGAAGCCCGCATGCCTAGAGCCCGTGCTCCGCAACAAGAGAAGCCACTACAACGAGAAGCCCGCGCACCGCAACGAAGAGTAGCCCCAGCTCGCCGCAACTAGAGAAAGCCCACACGCAGCAACGAAGTCCCAATGCAGCCATAAATAAATAAATAAATAAATTTTAAAAATAAATAAATAAAAGCCTGCTAACTTAAGTGGCCACTGAGCTGTGATATCCACCGGCAGCACAGGGCCTTTCTTTCTCAGGGTGGTGGGCACAGTCTGACCTTGAGATCAGAGAACCTGTCTTCCCCAGGAGCTTCCCCGTCCCTGGGCTGGTGCTTCTGTCCTCCCGCCATGAGGGGAGCATGTCTCGGCTTAGTGGTTCTCACTGTCCCCTCCCTGCCTATTGGGCTCTGTACTCTGTGGAGGAAGTATTTCATGGCCAGGTTCGGAGTGAGAGGAGGTTGTGGGCCCAAACTTGGTGCCCCAGGTCACAGCTGGCTCTGTTGCATTTGAAAGGGAGGCCACCTGTTCTGCCAGCCTTCTGGCTGAGTGGGCAATCAACACCCCTGGGGGGACATCCCCTTGATCGTGTGTGTGTGCGTGAAAAACAGATGGCGTACTGCCAGCACATTGGGGTGGAGTTCATGTTCATCAATGACCTGGAGCAGTGCCAGTGGATCCGGCAGAAATTCGAGACGCCTGGGATCATGCAGTTCACCAATGAGGAGAAGCGGACCCTGCTGGCCCGGCTAGTGCGCTCCACCAGGTATGGGGCTGCACTGGTCCCGTCAGTGTGGCACAGCCTGTTGACAGGGGTGGGTGGGTTTGGAGCGTGGCCACAGCCCCACGAGAGCAAGGTTGGCCCTGGTGACTTGGCTCTTCAGAGTGGCTTGGTTCCTGTCCAGGTTTGAGGAGTTCCTGCAGCGGAAATGGTCATCTGAGAAGCGCTTTGGTCTCGAAGGCTGCGAGGTGCTGATTCCTGCCCTCAAGACCATCATTGACAAGTCAAGTGAGAACGGAGTGGACTACGTGATCATGGGGATGCCTCACAGGTACCTGGCTGCCTTTCATGCATCCAGAGCACGGGGTGGGGCACTAGGCAAGCAAGGAGGCTGGCTCGCCTGGAACGCACTTGCACCCCTGTCCTGGGACAGCCATCGCCACAGCATCCCCCTCCCTCGGTAGCCACTGTCACACTCAAGGCCACAGTGGTTTTAGGCAGGCATCTTGGCCTCATGCCCTTGTCGGGATCACCACTGAGGGAGGTTAACCTAGAGGGAAGGCTGCTCGGTGACGTGGAGCGGAGACCTCAGCTTGAGGCGGCAGCGGAGGCTGAGGGTGGAGCGTTCGCCGCAGGCCGGCAGTGTTTCTCCGTTTTCTACCTTTCTTCCTCCCACCTCGTCGTGGCCCTGGGTGCCGGGCAAGCAGAGGCTGAGTGTCCCACATCAGCTCTGCTCTCAGCTCCTCTCGGGCTGCAAATCGAGGCATTGCCTGTCCATCGGGGGAGGAAGGGGCTAGAACAGCATTGCCTGCTGCCTGGAACACAGCTCAGGCCCTGCTCGCTCCTCTGTGTACCAGAGGGCGGCTGAACGTGCTTGCAAACGTCATCAGGAAGGAGCTGGAGCAGATTTTCTGTCAGTTCGACTCAAAGCTGGAGGCAGCTGATGAGGTGAGACACCTGATTTCTTTTAGAAACTAGCATAGCTCCGACCCACACCAGACCCTGGTTCCACTTGTTTCTCCGGAAGCACCTGGGCCTGGGATCCTCCATACCACTCGCAAAGGAGGTGGCCGGTGGCCGACCTCCCGGAGAAAGGAGAGATCAGAGGCTTGGCAGCCCCCGCAGTCCTCCCCGCTGGGGTTTGGGACATGCGCCTCTGGTTGAGGGACCTTCTCCCTGTGCCCTAGGTAGAGCCATTCTGGGGAAAGGCTTTCCATCCTTCCAGGAATGGGGGTTCTGGGAGGAGAAATAACACAGGACAGGGCTGTCGTGAAGAGTAAGCATCTCCATGCCCAGGATAAAGGCTGACTGTTTGTACCTTCAGGGTTCTGGAGACGTGAAGTACCACCTGGGCATGTATCACCGGCGGATCAACCGTGTGACCGACAGGAACATCACCCTGTCGCTGGTGGCGAACCCTTCCCACCTGGAGGCTGCCGATCCCGTGGTGATGGGCAAGACTAAAGCTGAGCAGTTTTACTGCGGGGACACCGAGGGAAAGAAGGTAAGGCCACGGGGGCTGGCCAGGGGCAGCCCTGAGGCCAGATGGTCCAGGACCGGCTCACAGCCTCAGGCACGTCCCAGACCTCATGTTTCTGGAATTTAACAAAATATTCTGAATGGATCTTGAAAGAGTAGCCATAGTATTAATAAATTAATCCATTACAGATAATGCTTCCTTCCAAGGTGTGACCACCAGAGCTAGGTGGGGAGTAGATTGCTTTCATTGTCACCACACCTGTGGAGAAGCTAGTTTTGTACAGTATCATGGCGGACGAAGAGGCTTTGTCACTGAACAGGAGGAGAGAGTCTTAAGGAAAAGATGTGGGTGAGCCTAAAGGAGGAACTGTAAAACTGACAGATGGGGGGCTTCCCTGGTGGCGCAGTGGTTGGGAGTCCGCCTGCCGATGCAGGGGACACGGGTTCGTGCCCTGGTCCGGGAAGATTGCACATGCCGCGGAGCGGCTGGGCCCGTGAGCCATGGCCGCTGAGCCTGCGCGTCCGGAGCCTGTGCTCCGCAACGGGAGAGGCCACAGCAGTAAGAGGCCCGCGTACCGCAAAAAAAAAAAAAAAATACTGACAGATGGGAGGAGAGGTGTTCGAGTTTGTAGCAGGGTGGCACCGTTTAGAGATGGAGAACAGCTCAAGTTCTGGGGGGCCCTGGTACCGGCATTTTCCAGGTGTGTGACGCTGAATGTTTAATGTTGGTTGGACAGCCTACTTACGTATAGAAATCCTCAGTGGATTTTAACTGTTTGTCCTTGTTTAACCTCAAAGTAGAAGTCTGTCTGTAACAAATTGTATAGTTCTTATTACTTAATGATAACCTCAAAGCCAAGCAATAAGAAAAATCAAGTTTTTGTAATGTCTGCATGTGCATTCTGGGGCATGTTCAAAGTCAGCATCACCACCCTACTCTCAAGCATCTCTTGCTCTTCCTAGAAATAGGGTCACATGTGAGGAAGCTAACAGAACATACACAATGTGATGTAAAGCTGCAGGTTCACTGGTAAAGAACTTCAGAAGAGGTATATGGGTGTGGAAGGAAGTGGAATGAAAGGCAGTCAAATCCTCTCATCGATAGAGCAGGTAGTTGTCATATTTAATTAAAGAAACAGCAGGGGCTTCCCTGGTGGCGCAGTGGTTGAGAGGCCGCCTGCCAATGCAGGGGACACGGGTTCGTGCCCCGGTCCGGGAAGATCCCACATGCCGCGGAGCGGCTGGGCCCGTGAGCCGTGGCCGCTGGGCCTGCGCGTCTGGAGCCTGTACTCCGTGGCGGGAGAGGCCACAGCGGTGAGAGGCTCGTGTACCAAAAAAAAAAAAAAAAAAAAAGAAACAGCAGGATTTAGGTAGATGGGAAGAAAAGGACATTCTCTGGAGATGAAAGAAGGACAAGGATGGAGGTGGGGTTGTGCTGTGGGCAGAGCAGGGAGGAGCTGGGCAGGGCAGCCTGGCCCAGGGATGCCCTGGAGAGGGGTCAGACTTTTTAGAGGTGGAACCAAGCATTAGTCTACTAGGTTCTATAATTTTTTTTGTATTCTTTTTTTTTTTTTTTTTTTTTTTTTTTTTTTTT
>NW_020171804.1:500583-506102 GCF_003031525.2 Neophocaena asiaeorientalis asiaeorientalis
TCCCCTGCATCGGCAGGCGGACTCTCAACCACTGCGCCACCAGGGAAGCCCTAGGTTCTATAATTTAAAACAGTGAGACTACTCGTACTGTGTTTGGACGGTTAGAGGGTAACGGGATCCCGACCAGAGGTAGCATTGGGAACAGGAAGTGGTTCCTGCACCACAAAGAGTGTGGCCCATGGGGAGGGTGTCGGAACATGAGAGTTACTTTGCTGAGCTTGGGGGCCTGGATGGTGCCTCAGAAACTCCAAGAGGGTAGAAAGTGGCTTCCTGTGCAGCCTCCGAGACCACCAGTGACACAGTGGCCAGGGACGGATAGGGAGGAAACCAGCATCAGTGACCAGTGCCTCCAGCATTTCCGCTGTCCATGGCTGGGACCCTTGCCCAGGCATTTGGGGCCAGGGAAGGGAACAGGATTGCAGAAAACTTTGTGACATCCACGTTCATAAATTACAGACGAAAAGCCACTCCAGCATCGCTTGCTTAGAATGCTGGAGACATCCTGAAAAGGAATGAGAGAACTAGGGAGAAGTGGTGGAGGGTGTCTAACATGCTTCAGATGATCACAGCAGTCCATCCTGTGAGGCCAGGAGAGGCTGATTAGCCCTGTGTGGTCACCAGGCACTTGTCTGAGGGAGTGCCCTGTCCATGGGAGTGCCCTGCCTGGCGTGGACGGCCCATCCCTCCAGGGCCCTGCCCCCGCCCCTCTGTCTGAGCCCACCCTTGCCCGTGCTCAGCGGGTGGGTCCAGACCCCACCAGTCCTTCACACCTGCTCTCCTGGCTACTGTTCCCAAACCCTTAGGCAATTATCTGATTTCTGTTAAACCCAGAATCCAGGGAGCTGGAGTGTTTGTTACATAACCTTCAAGGCTGCAATCCTCTGAGGAGGTCCCTGCGCAGACCCGACACTTGTGTCCACTTCCACCTGTCCCAGACAGTGTCCCTGTGTCCCTCAGGGCAGGACACATGGGGTTCTGCTAAAAAAAAAATCTAGATTTTTGTCCCCGAAGAGCACGTGGACCTTCCCTTCCTGGCGCTGCGGACCAGGGAGGTGACAGGAGCTGAGTAAACACAGCAAGAGGGCGTCAAGGAGCAGGGGTGGCAGGGCCGTGGGGCTGTACCAAGCAAACAGGTCATGTGTTGAGGACAGTGGGAACGGTGTCTCACGGTGTAGGGGATGTTTATAAATGCAGAAGGAGGAAGGCCCAGAAAAAGGATTGGAATTGGAGGCATCATAGTTGTACAGTGTACAGATTTAGAAATCTCTGTGTATGTGAACCTGTGCATCTGGTTTTTGGCTCTGTGCTGAAAGAGCCTAGAAGTGTGATGCTCTAGTGGTGATGAGCACACAAATACTAGTCTTCAGTGCCGTCCTCCACTGACGGAACCAGGCTCCTTAGAGAAGTGTCTGATTCCAGGGCTGGGCAGGAACAGTGCGGCAGGGGGCTGAAATCTCTGTTGTGCCAGAAAGCACGGAGGCCCCCACGAGCCATGGGGCCTGTCCAGATGGCACGGGACCCCCACGCCAAGTATGGGGCAGCGTGAGCGTCCAAATAACTACAATACTAGTCAGTTACAGCCAGTTGAATAAAACAGGAATCCGGGAGCACATATTTATACAGATAAATAAAAGTCGAGAAGAGAAAGCTTTTATGGAATGCCAACGCGTGAAGGTAGGAGTGACACCTGGCAGCATCCCAGGGGTGCCGCTCAGGTTGCTGGGTGGGTGGAGGTGTGGTAAGGAGCAAGATCTAGAAGTTCTCCTCACTGTTCTCGTTACCGAGGAGAAATGGCGAGTTTAAAGGGAGAAACACAGACTTCCTGGCGGTCCGGTGGTTAAGACTCTGCACTTCCACTGCAGGGGGTGCAGGTTCGATCCCTGGTTGAGGAACTAGGATCCCACATGCCGCGCAGCATGACCAAAAAAAAAAAAAAATAAAGGGAGAAACAGACAGCTACCTGTCCATGTGATCCAAGTCAACTTCATCCACGTGGGGTAGGCCAGCTCTGGCGTCCCCTGGTACGGAATGCACCATTCCTGAGTCTGGTCACACAGGACCATCGGAGCCCAAGGCCTGTCTGCGACGTGGAGACGGGAGACACAATGGGCTGCTCCAGGTCGAGTGGCTAAAGAGGCGTGGCCCTAAGAGCACATCCACGTCGGGTCTGGGCCAGCATTGCTTTCCTGATGAGAGGGTCCTGCGTGGTGGGTTCAGGGGTGGTGGGCATTGGCTCTGCAGCAGATGATGGCAGGGTGGCTGGTGTGCAGACATGGAGGGCACCCTCGTGGAGCACATTCTCGGGGGAAGGGGGTGCTGGGGGGGGCCTGGGGGTCTTTGTGCCTTCCTGCCATTTTCTTTCTAAGTTCGAAATTATCTTAAAATACATCATTTTTTGAAAAGTGGATTGTGACTGAATCTCCAGTGTGCCTTGTGGACGTGGTGGTCAGGACCATGTCACATTTGGGGTCTCCTTTGCATGTCTGCAGGTCATGTCCATCCTTCTGCATGGGGATGCTGCATTTGCTGGCCAGGGCATCGTGTACGAGACCTTCCACCTGAGTGACCTGCCGTCCTACACGACTCACGGCACTGTCCACGTGGTCGTCAACAACCAGGTAACCTGGGCTCCAGGCGGGCTCTGGGCTCTTTGCAGCAGAGAAGGCTGTGGAGGCCACAGCATCAATTAGACTTTCTCCTCAGGCTTCTACGCTCACATCAGCCTTACTTAGAATGACATGATTTCATCATTTAATACATTTGTTGTTTTCTGATTAATAAACTTGGACAAACAGGAAACTTTCTTTAAAGTGGAGAGATTTTAATTACAGTGTTTAAGATCATGGTGTTATTTCAGAATATTTTCTTCCATATCCACAAGCATATAGATGGCTTTCCTCTTTTAAGAAACTGTGTTCTATACACACAGTTTTATATCCACTTCTTATTTACCACAGTGTTTTCTCATGGCATTATATATTCTTAAAATATTAATTTTAATGGGAATAATTCATTATAGGTTGTTTCATAAAATAGATATTGAAAAGGTGCCAAGGAAAGAGAAAGGTCTAAAAACAACCTGTCTCTGAACTGTGTTTTAAACAGATGACCAAACACAGAGAGTCTTTACTGCTTTTTGGGTAGGGGCTGAGATGCTAACAGGAATGGTCTTCAATCTGGAAGAGTACAGCAAAGATCATTCACAGGGATTGGAAGCCCAAGACACAGGGGGATTTTTTTTTATTTTAAAGAAAAAAGTTTTTCCATGAGTAGTCTCCAGAGTCAGGTGAATTCCATCCCAGGAGTTTTTTGCTTGGTTGATTGGTTGGGTTTTTTTGGTGCAGTTTTTTTTTTGGTTTTTTTGATTATTTATTCTTTTTTTAAAATTAATTTATTTGTTTATTTTTGGCTGCATTGTGTCTTCATTGCTGCACGTGGGCTTTCTCTAGTTGGGGCTGCTCTTCATTGTGGTGCGCGGGCTTCTCATTGCGGTGGCTGCTCTTGTTGTGGAGCACGGGCTTTAGGCGCGTGGGTTTCAGTAGTTGTGGCATGTGGGCTCAGTAGTTGTGGTGCGTGGGCTCTAGAGCGCAGGCTCAGTAGTTGTGGCGCACGGGCTTAGTTGCTCCGCGGCATGTGGCATCATCCCAGACCAGGGCTCGAACCTGTGGTCCTTGCATTGGCAGGCGGATTCTTAACCACTGCGCCACCAGGGAAGTCCCTCTCCATTTGTTTAGATTGGGTAATTTCTGTTCCATCTTTAAGTTCTCTGAGTCTTTCCTTTCTCCCTTCCATTCTGCTATAGAGCACCTCCATTCAGGTTTGGGTTTTTTTTCCCTGATTTCCACCCCCCCCAGGGGGGTTTGTTTGTTTTTTCAACTCTAAAGTTTCCACTTGGTTCTTCTTGTATCTTCTGTTTCTTTGCTGAGTTTCTATTTTTTCATGTATTTCAGGAATGTTCATAATTTTTATTGAGGTATTTTTATGAAGTTTGCTTTGAATTTTATGAATTTTAATTTTATGAAGTCTTTGTGAGGTAATTCTAAAATCTGTGTCATCTCAGTGTTGGCTTCTAATGATTGCTTTTTCTCATTCAAGCTAAGATTTTTCTGGTTGTTGGTATAACAAGTGATTTCTTACGAAACCAGACATTTTGAGGATATGTTATGAAACTCAGAATCTTATTTAAATCTCCTGTTATAGGAGGTGTCCCCTGGACATTTCGGGTCGGGGTTGGGGGACACTTGTTACTGCCAGGTGGGGTAGGGGTCCAGGTTCCCCACCCCAGGTCTG
This sequence comes from Neophocaena asiaeorientalis asiaeorientalis, assembly GCF_003031525.2. Lineage (NCBI taxonomy): Eukaryota > Metazoa > Chordata > Mammalia > Artiodactyla > Phocoenidae > Neophocaena > Neophocaena asiaeorientalis. Next base: position 504,874 of record NW_020171804.1, read on the forward strand.
TTGATACCCAGGGAAGGGAGGGGACGGAGGGTGGGACAAGGGTGCTTTGTTACTGCTTCCCAAGTAGCCTCCACTAACACCAGGAATGGAGTGGTTGCCTAATTACCAGCAGCCTAGGGGGGCTGCTGGGGACACAGGGCCTTTGCCTGGGCAAGTGGGGGTGGCCACGGTGTTTTCTGTGGGGTTGGCTGCAGCAGGGTGATGATTGTCTAAAAATCTTCTGTACTGCTAGGTGGCCTGTTCCTGGTCTTCTGGCCAGAGAGAGCCACTTTCCTTGAAACGTCTTTTTGCTATGCCTGTTGGCGTTTCTGAGTTGCCTGCTTCCCTAGCCCTAAATCTGGGCTATATGAGGCAAAAAGATAGCCCTGGGAATGATCACAAGTCATTCCTCAGGACCGGAGGTCCCCGGCTGATCTGCTTGCTTCTGTCTACCTTCAGTGTTTGTTTTATATATATAATGCCTTGGGTTTTTAATTGTACTTATTAGCAGGAGAAGGAGGGAAAGGTACATCTCCTCCGTCTTCCAGAAGTGGAAGTCCCTATGAGCACTTTTTTCTAAGTGTAAATTCCATTTCTTTAGTAAATACAAGACTATTCAGGTTATCTGTTTCTTCTTGAGTGAGCTCTGGTTACTTCTGTCTTTCATGGAATTTTTTCATTTCATTTGAGTTGTAAAATTTATGAGCATAAAGTTTCCAATGTTCTCTTATTAGGGTCTGTTGTTTTATCCCTTCTTTCATTCCTAATATTGGTAATTTGTGTGTTTTCTCTTTTTCTCGGTTATATAGATTTGTTGTTGGTTTCAAAGGAACAGCTTTGGTTTCATTGCATTTTCTCTGTTGTTTTCCTGTTTTCTATTTCATTGGTTTCTGCTCTTTGTAATTTCTTTCCTTCTACTTGCTTTGGGTTTAATTTAGTCTTCTCTTTCTAGTTTCTTATTCATTGACTTGAAACCTTCCGTCTTGGCAATATAAACATTTAACAGTATTTCAATTTAAGAATCACATTACATGGGCTTCCCTGGTGGCGCAGTGGTTGAGAGTCCGCCTGCCGATGCAGGGGACACGGGTTCGTGCCCTGGTCCGGAAAGATCCCACATGCCGGGGAGCGGCTGGGCCCGGGAGCCATGGCCACTGAGCCTGCGTGTCTGGAGCCTGTACTCTGCAACGGGAGAGGCCACAACAGTGAGAGGCCCGCGTAACGCAAAAAAAAAAAAAAAAAAAAACCCC
>NW_020171804.1:506499-506888 GCF_003031525.2 Neophocaena asiaeorientalis asiaeorientalis
AAAAAAAAAAAAAAAAAAAAGAATCACATTACACAAATACAGTACAGGTAAGCCTTTGGTTTGTCAAACTTCTTATGACAGAAGGTCAAGCATTTTGGTTGAACTTAAGTGAGACTGTGTCCAGAGGAGAGAGTCTTAGGATGGCATAGTGTCTGGAAAATTACCCTAAAAGGAAGCCGTGACCATGTAGCCCAGAAGATGGAAGACTCCTAGAAGCATAAGAGCTGTTTTCAAATAAATGAATGCTTCACAAAGCAAGGAATATAATGGGCAGAGTCAGCACCAATGCATAGCAATTACCAGGAAGCAGCAGATTTCAGCTGAATGAAAAGAACTGCCAACAATCAGACCTGTTCCTTTTTTTTTTTTTTTTTTTTTTTTTTTTGGGG
>NW_020171804.1:507441-537253 GCF_003031525.2 Neophocaena asiaeorientalis asiaeorientalis
GCTGCCAGGGAAGCCCCCTGTTCCTTTTTTTTTTTTTTGCACCGGATAAAATTTAATAGGGTGGGGAAGACACTGAAAACGGGACAGGGAAGAAGGTGCAGAGTCCGGGTTGGGTGAGGGCCTTAGTCAGCCAAATCTGGGGCCTTCAGGCCCACCCAGCTGCATTGGCAGGTTGACGCGGTAGCCCTGAAAGCTGCAGAGCGCCCAGCACATGTGGGAGCATGTCCCCTGGATGGGGACAGCCAGGGACAGAGCTGCAGGGTTGAAGGAAACAGGGCTCCAACCAGGATAGACCATTTGCCTCTCGCGTCCCCTCTGGCTCTCAAACCCAGCAGTTCCACTTTGTGGGGTTTTCCTACTACTACACTCACTCCCAAATGTCTTCTTTAAAGATATCACTTGGGGAATTCCCGGGCTGTCCAGTGGTTAGTACTCGGTGCTTTCACTGCCAGGGCCAGGGTTTGATCCCTGGTCAGGGAACTAAGATCCTGCAAGACACACAGTGTGGCCCAAAATATATATATATATATATTATATGTACATAATATATATGTCACTGCTGCACAATTAATATCTTAATAAAACTGGAAGAAAAAATAAATGTACAAAACTGAAATAAGTAAATAATATGGAGGGGCATTGTGGGGAAGCTATGACTGCTGCAGCAAGACTAGAAACCAGAATTTCTACGACTACATCAGTAGGGAGCTGGTTAAGTAGTTTATGATGTATCCATCCATGTGTTACAAGGCTTAAATGAATTAATACGTATAAATTAATATACATAAAGTGCTCAGAATAGTGCCTGGCCCATAAATAAGCACTAATGTAAGTTAACTGCAACTGCGGTGTAATAAAACCATTTGAGAGAGTAGGATCTATGTATACTGTTGAAATGAACTATAAGGTACGTTAAGTGGGGAAAAGAAGTGCAGAGCAGAACGTGGAATATAGCTGCATCTCTGTGTGTGTGTGTGAGTGGGTGGGTATGCGTACACCCACCATATGTGTTTAAAGATGAAGAACTCAGGGACTTCCTTGATGGTCCAGTGATTAAGACTCCGAGCTCCGAGTGCAGGAGGCCTGGGTTCAATCCCTAGTCATGGAACTAGATCCCGCATGCCACAACTAAGACCCGGCACAGCCAAATAAATAAATAAATATTTTTAAAAAATAAAATTAAAAAAATGAAGTCGGTAACAGTGGTGGATATTGGGGAGGGCAGCTGGGGGACTGAGGTCTCAAAACTTCGAAGCAGTTCACTTTCTGTGGTGTTCTAGCTGTAATGTTCATATTATGATCACTGTCTTACCTGGCTGGTCCCTACCCTCATTTCCCTATGGGGAGACCCAGACCCAGATGGACCATGGGATTGATCAAGGTTCTCTGTAAGTGCTCATCAGAATTCTCCCTGGTACATCTTTTTTTAATGTTCTCATCAGTTTGTGACTATTTCTAATCTTTTCTTTAGTCAGTGTAATAAAGGAGTTTATGTAAAAGCAATTCATCATAAATAAATAAATAAAGAAGTCTCAGACTTCTGTAAGAACTACAGTATTGCTAATGTTTTCTTAAATCTTTTTACTGTTTTTGATAACATCAATCATGACATGGGGCCAGTAAGATCTGTAGCAGGAAAGGAAAGACGTGCTTTGCTGAGGCTCTTGTTTCTCTAAGGACACACGTAGGATTTCCTATTCTGAATGTTTCTTCTAAGGAAGCCATCAGTTGCTAAATGCTTTTGTATAAGAATGTTTATGGGCGGGAGTAACTAAGCCTGTGTGCAACAACTGCTGAGCCTGTGCTCTAGAGCCCGCAAGCCACAACTACTGAGCCCGTGTGCCACAACTACCAAAGCCCGTGTGCCTAGAGCCTGTGCTCCACGGCAAGAGAAGCCACCGCAACAAAAAGCCTACGCACCACAATGAAGAGTGGCCCCCACTCACCACAACTAAAGAAAGCCGGGACGCAGCAACGAATACCCAAAGCGGCCAAAAATAAAAATAAAATAAATTTTAAAAACAAAAAAACTTACTAAAAATAAAATGTTTATCGGGCTTTCCTGGTGGCGCAGTAGTTAAGAATCTGCCTGCCAATGCAGGGACACGGGTTCGAGCCCTGGTCAGGGAAGATCCCACATGCCACGGAGCAACTAAGCCTGTGCGCCACAACTACTGAGCCTGCGCTCTAGAGCCCACGTGCCACAACTACTGAAGCCCATGCACCTAGAGCCCATGCTCTGCAACAAGAGAAGCCGCCACAATGAGAAGCCCGTGCAGTGCAACGAAGAGTAGCCCCTGCTTGACCAACTAAAGGAAGCCCATGCACAGCAACAAAGACCCGATGCAGCCAAAAAAACATAAATAAATTTATTTTTTTAAGAGAAGATTTTTCAGGGAAAAGTTAAAAAAAAATGTTTATAAAAACCAAAGAGTCTTTGTATAAATTTTGGCAAAGCCGTAGGAAGCAATATTATATAATCATTAAAATATTTAATATTCTGGGGAAACGGTCACAACATGATGAGTGTAAATGCAGGTTACTCATGCTGCTAGTAGGAGGGTGAGTGGTACAACCACTTTGGAGAGCACTCGATGGTATTTAGGTGCAATGTTCTGACCCTGTGGCTTAGTTTTCCCTTCTTAGGAGTACTGCAGAGAAACTCAGTGCTTGCTGGAGAAAACCTCCGTAAGAATGTGTACAGTAACAGTGTATTAACCACAAGTTGGAAACAACTAAATGTCCAACAACAGGAGAATGGATAAATGAACTGTGGTATATACTATTCAGTACTTAGATTTCACTAAGCTCTACTACAGGAAGTAGAGGTACCTGTTTCAACCTGGATGAACCATGAATATAAATATTGAACAGAAAGCAAGTTGCAAAGGATTTGCACAGCATATAGAGTATGACACCATATGTAAGGTACATAGACTGTATATCTCTATGGTTTAAAAGACATGGAAATACTCTTCCAAAATGTCAGTGCTATGAAAACCCAAGAAAAGCAAGAAGGCTTCAAGATTAAAGGGGACTAGAGAGAGGTGACAACTAATGCAGGGTGATGTGCTGGATTGGATACGGGACTGAGGCAAGAAAGACTGGGTATCGTTAGGACAATTGGTGGAATGTGTCTACTGAGGGTCAGATAACGGTATTCTGTAATATTAAATTGCTTGGGCCGAGAACTGCACTCTGGCTGGTAATGAAATGTCCATGTTTTAGGGAATAGGGACGTCTACTACTTACCTGCAAATGGTTTAGAAAAAATGTGTGTGTGTGCGTGCGTGTGTAATGGAAAGAGCATGAATAAGAAAAGGGGCAAAATGGCAACAGTTGGTGAATCTGAGTAAAGACTGTGTGGGAGTTCTCTGTATGCTTTCAACTTTTCCATAAGTCTGAATGATATCACAATTTTAGTGAACAGTAAGCCTAAGAAGATACCATATATTGTTTATGGACACATGGAATACATATTGCAACACGTAGAAACTATGTCCTCCACTTTCAGGGCCGTGCTCTCTGTGTGTGGGCCAGCTGTAGCAGAAATGTATAAAAAGTCCTGAAACTGTTAAGATTTGTTCTTTTTGGCTTGTGAGTTCATGGGTGATCATTATAGTATTATCATACTTTCTATATGTTTGAAGTAGTCCATAAAAATAAATTTTTGGTATTTGTTTTCTTTATTTTCCTTTTTATTTTTTTGGTTGCGTCAGGTCTTGGCTGTGGCATGTGGGATCTTTTGTTGTGGCATGTGGGCTCTTCGTTATGGCATGCGGGCTCCTCTCTAGTTGTGGCGTGTGGGTTTTCTCTCTCTAGTTGTGGCACGTGGGCTCTGTAGTTTGTGGCACGCAGGCTCTCTCGCTGAGGCGCGCGAGCTCAGTAGTTGTGGCTCGTGGGCTTAGTTGCCCCGCAGCACATGGGATCTTAGTTCTCCGACCAGGGAATGAACCTACATCCCTGCACTGGAAGGCGGATTCTTTACCACTGGACCACCAGGGAAGTCCCCATGAAAATAAATGTTAAATGCAGGTTATAAAATTACGAATATATGATTAAGTTTTAGTACATCTAAGTGGTGAGGCCTTTAATTTTCTTTTCAAAGAAAAAAATGCTAATGTGAAGTGACCAAAGTGCAAAACTACAGAAATGATAGGATCTGAAATTTTATATTTATATTTCGTGTGTATGCATGCAAAGAAAATCATCTGGAAAGGAAAACATCAAAATATTTACACTGAACCTGGTAGAATATAGTGACTTTGTTTAATTTTTCATTAAACTGTCTTCCAAACTCTGTTGAACATGTATGAATTTTGTTACCAGAATAGGAAAAAAAAAACAATTAAAAAAAAATAGCCTTTGGGAACTGTCTTAGAGTAGGCCAAGGGCAGCCAAGTGGCCTCCAGCAAGTGGCCTTCAGGCTCCACCCTGCCTGCCGTTAGCCCCGCCCTCACCCTCAGACACATACATTCCTGCTCCTGCCCTGCCCTCTTATCCTGCCCTGCCCTCGGCTCCACCCCCTGTCCTGGTTCCACCCTGCCATTGGCCTGGAGGGTGGGCCTGCTCTGCCCCGCCCCACCTCTGCCCCACCCATGCTCAGCAGCGTGCCCAAGCCCCCTGGCCAAGCTGCCTGTCTCTTGCAGATCGGCTTCACCACCGACCCACGCATGGCCCGCTCCTCACCCTACCCCACCGATGTGGCCCGAGTCGTGAATGCCCCCATTTTCCACGTGAATGCGGATGACCCAGAGGCAGTCATGTACGTGTGCAAGGTGGCAGCCGAGTGGAGGAGCACCTTCCACAAGGACGTGGTGGTGGACCTGGTGAGTGACCTTAGCCCGTGTCCTGAAGAGAGGGGTCAGGGCTCCCTAGAGCCAGGGCACCTCACTGCCCCTCCTGAGGGCTCCTGCATCTTTGGCCTGGGTGACCTGACCTGGGGAAGAAGGTAGTTGGAATCCTGTCCCGAGATAGCCCCAGGTCACTCTCGTTTCATCTCACGTGACAGTCAAAGCAATTCTAGCCAGTGAAGGAGTGAGAGACAGGACCCTAATTCTAGAAGAGGTAAACTGAGGTGTCACATAGGAGAAATGGGGGCAGGTCCTCGTGGGTCCTGGGTCCCAGCCAACATGGTCCGTGATGCTGGCATCTCCTGGCTGTGTTCAGGTGTGTTACCGACGCAATGGCCACAACGAGATGGACGAGCCCATGTTCACACAGCCGCTCATGTACAAGCAGATCCGCAAGCAGAAGCCCGTGCTGCAGAAGTATGCCGAGGTGCTGGTGTCGCAGGGCGTGGTCAACCAGCCTGAGTATGAGGTGCGTCCCCCGCTCGGATCCCAGTGGGCCTTTCCAGAGCCAGGGAGGGATAGAGAAGGCCCACCACAGGGCAAATGCTCACTTTCGCAGAGTAATTAGGATCCAAATGAGAACACGTGAAATATTTACAACTATAGCATTTCGGTGCATAACTTCTTGGAGAGTCCAGGCTACCGAGGAGTTGCGTGAGGGAGGTGGGACCTGAGAGCACTTTGGCACAAGGCAGTGGCCTCCTTGGCTTACAGAGTCCAGTGCACAGGGGTGAGAGGACGAGAGGCTGATGAGGGATCCAGCTTGTAAAGGGCCTGCTGTGACCTGGTCAGTTCTGGCTGGTTATGAGTGCGAAGGCCCGTGCAGGGTGACGGAGAAGTGGAGCAGGGCTGCGTATTCAGGGGCTGTGCTCGGAGCCATGAGAACTCATCCAAAAGAATATGGTGAGAGGGTGGGCGGGGACAGGGCTCCAACTTAGAGCAGGATCTGCAGCCAGCAACTGTGGAGAAGCAGCTACGGGAATGAAAACAATAAAATGGAAGCTTCCCACAGACCTCAGGGGTGATGCGTGTTGGGAGGAGAAGGCCTGGAGGCCAGTGGAGTCTGAGGGACTCTGCACTCAGGAAGTGCAGGCGCGCACTGGCCGTGTGGCTGGCGTGCCCTGTGCAGAGCGGCCCTGACGGCTGTGTCGGGCCCGACCCTCCAGGAGGAGATCTCCAAGTATGACAAGATCTGTGAGGAGGCCTTCACCAGGTCCAAGGACGAGAAGATCTTGCACATCAAGCACTGGCTGGACTCCCCCTGGCCTGGTGAGTGAGGAACGCCACCAGTGAGCCCCCTCCCCGCTCCACAACACCCTGTGGGCCCTGGACTCGGACCCCTGACTTCGGCTCTCGGTCCTGGCCACCGCTGCACAGCGTCTCGCGTGTCCACGGCTCCTTGAGGAGTGGCACCAGTGCGTCAGCTTGCCCCTTGCCTGCTAGGCTTCTTCACCCTGGACGGGCAGCCCAGGAGCATGACCTGCCCCTCCACGGGCCTGACGGAGGATATTCTCACGCACATTGGGAACGTGGCCAGCTCCGTGCCTGTGGAGAACTTCACCATTCACGGAGGTAAGGGCACCACCAGGACCTTTGGAAGTGTTGGGCCGAGTCCAGTGCCAACTGTGTCCCAGCATGAGACCAGTCCTCGCCCACCTTAGGTCCCTGCTTCGTTCAAGGCCGGGGTGGCTGGATGAGGGAAGCCCTCGCCTCACCTCACCCCTGCCCCGGCGAGGTCCTCGGCCGGCGGAGCAGTGGAGGAAGGGATGGGATGTCACGGCCGCTCTGGCCTGGTCTCCACTCAGCTCCCTTCCCCACTCTCCCGGTGAGTCAGGACTCCCAAAAGCTGGGGCCGAAGGAAGCTCAGCTCTTGTCCCGAGAGGGTATGCCGGGCGGCTGGTGAGCACCCTGTCTCTGCAGGGCTGAGCCGGATCCTGAAGACCCGTGGGGAGCTGGTGAAGAACAGGACGGTGGACTGGGCTCTGGCGGAGTACATGGCTTTCGGCTCCCTCCTGAAGGAGGGCATCCACATCCGGCTGAGCGGCCAGGACGTGGAGCGGGGCACTTTTAGGTAATGGTCCCGGTGCTCTTGCGGGCCCTTCAAAGCATGGGAGATGGAAAGGAAGGGCTCTGGAGTTCCTCTCCCAGAAGAAAATCCCTGCCGGGAGAAAATCACTAAATCCCATTGCTCAGACCCAGAAGCACCCTTTCCCTGCTCTGATCAGACGCTTCCGTTAGGCACGGGGCTTTGTGCTCCCCCGGCGGTGCACGGGGCTGGCTTCTGCCGCTCATCTGTGCTGTTCTCCCGCAGCCATCGCCACCACGTGCTGCACGACCAGAATGTGGACAAGAGAACCTGCATCCCCATGAACCACCTCTGGCCCAACCAGGCCCCCTACACCGTGTGCAACAGCTCGCTGTCCGAGTACGGGGTCCTGGGTGAGCACCCCAGCCTGCGAGGCCCTCCTCCCTGCCGCCTCCCCGCTGCTTCCCCTGCCACCCCTTCCCCCTCCTCCCCTCTGCCCCACTCTCCCCTCCTCCCTGCAGCCCCCTTCCTGCCCACCGGCTGACTCCTGTCCGGTCTTCTCCCTCCCTCCTGCCCTGCAGGCTTTGAGCTGGGTTTTGCCATGGCCAGTCCTAACGCCCTGGTCCTCTGGGAGGCCCAGTTTGGTGACTTCCACAACACGGCCCAGTGCATCATCGACCAGTTCATCTGCCCGGGACAAGCCAAGTGGGTGCGGCAGAATGGCATCGTGCTGCTGCTGCCCCACGGCATGGAGGGCATGGTGAGGCCCCCGCCCCTTCCCGGCAGACCTAGAACGTGGGAAGGGCCTGCCTAGGACCCTGACCCCGAAATTGGCACCGTACGGGCTCTGCTGGTGTTCCCCACCTCCCTTGGAAGGCAAGAGACAGTTCCTGCTCCGTTACTGATGAGAAGTGGCAGTGCGGACGGGGACCTCCCAGGCTCCGGTGTTCCCTGTTCTCTTCCCTCCTCCTCCGCCAGGCCCTGTGGGGGGCTTGCTTAAGAACCGGGTTTGGAAACCAGGAGGAACCAGGAGTGCTGGGCCCTGTCCTGACGTGGAAACGCCCCCTCCACGCTCCATGTGCAGGAGGAGAAGGAATTGAACTGCCAGCAGTAAAGAGACAGTTTGGTGTTTTTCAGACCAAAATGAGCAAGTTGGTTAAGGAAGAGATGTACTGAATGCAGCGGTCGGCAAGGGGGAAGCCCCTGATCTGTAACTTGTGTGTCTGGTTCCAGGGTCCGGAGCATTCCTCCGCCAGGCCGGAGCGGTTCCTGCAGATGTGCAATGACGACCCAGACGTCCTGCCGGTGAGTGGCGCACCTGGGCGTCTGTGGGCAACTCTGAAGGCACGACTGCTCTGTGCCTCTTGGGAGACGCACGTGGGCCCCGAGCCTGCTGGTCTCCACAAAGTGAGAGGCCTTCTTAGAGCACAGAAGACAGTGCCGGGCTGCCTCCTGTCGTCCCTGCTGCTGTAGAAAGCAGAGGCGCTGAAAGCTACAGCAGAAGCTTCTAGGAGTGATACTGCCTGTATTTTGATTCAGGCCAACAGTTTAGAGGAAAGAACTCGGGGGTGATTCTAGTGAAATTTTAAGAGCTAAAAGAAAATTTGGGGGGTTCTGTTTCTAAGGAACATCAGAATTGGTTTTAGGTAGAACCTGTGTCTGTCCCAGACCAGGCAGTAGTTTTCAGAGAAATAGGGATTACATGGGACTGAGAATCCCATTCAGAGTGTGGGGCTGGCTGGCTGAGCTCTCGTCAGTGCCCGCTGTGTGTGCATCTCTGGAGGAGCTGTGGCACCCTAAGGCTGCGGCCGTGAGGCCCTCTGCCTTGATGCCCCCTGCGACGGGGTGCTCAGTGCCGCCTGGCCTCTGGCCCTTTCCCTCCTTGCTCCAGGACCTTAAGGAAGCCAACTTCGACATAAATCAGCTGTACGATTGCAACTGGGTTGTCGTCAACTGCTCCACCCCTGGCAACTTCTTCCATGTGCTGCGTCGCCAGATTCTCCTGCCCTTCCGGAAGCCGGTCAGTTGGGGGTGTCCCAGCTCAGAGAGGCCTGGCCTGAGAACTCCAGGGCCCCAGCCCAATGGGAGGATGGACTTGTGGGCGGGTGGTCGTAGATGGTGCGTTGAGCTTGGAGGAGAGCTGAGCCCCCAGGAAGCAGTCTCCTTGGTGAGGTGAGGAAGGGTGAGTAGGAGTGTGAGTGAAGGGTCCAAGGGGAGAACGCCCCCTGCTGCTGCCGGCCACAGTGCAGGGCCAGGCAGGCCCATGGGACAGGACAGCCCTGGCCACAGGCAAGGACGTCAGGAAAGGCTCAGGGGTCTTCCCCAGGTATAGAGTAGGGGGCACCCAGGGCTCCGAGCAGGCTGGGACAGACCCTGGAGGAGTGGATGCCCAATGTCTCAGGGCGGAGGAGAGGGGACAAGGGGAAACCGCATCGTTCTGTTTTCCTTCTCTTCACCTCTACCCTGCGGATCCCGCTGACCTGACCGTAGAGCTGGGAGGGCAGCATTAGATGCCTGTTCTGAAGGCGAGGCCTGGGCAGCCCCTTGCTGTCGGCCCTCCTTCTGGAATCCTTAGAACCTGAGCCTGTGCTTCTGTGTTTCAGTTAATCATCTTCACCCCCAAGTCCCTGCTGCGGCACCCTGAGGCCAGATCCAGCTTTGATGAGATGCTTCCAGGTAGGCTTGAGGGGGGTGGGCATTTGGAGTGGGTCTTCACTGCTACTCTGTGGGGGGCTTATCCTTGTCAGTCTCACTCTGGTCCTTGCCACATTTTTTGGTTGTTGGGTAAAGACCACTGAACACGACAGCCTGGATGTCAGAGCTCACGTGCAAATTGGTCAAACAGCATGTCTCGCGTCCCACTGGGGTCTGTGGCCCCTGCCTGGGTGCACCCCCGCAGGACTCTTCCAGAGGCAGTGAAGTGAGCCTGGGGTTAGAGTTCACGCTGCTGCCTGGGCACTGCTCCTGGGGGGCTGATGGCAGCTCACCGCCAGGGACAGAGGAGAAGCACCGGTGGGTAGGGGCTGCCACGTAACATGGCAGCTCAGTGGTGTGAGGTGAGGCCCACAGCACTGAGATTTCCCCCCGGACATCAGACATCAGGTGGCTGACAGCACACAGTGGCCCCGCACAACCCCGGGCTTACAGGGCCAGGGGAGCCCACTTGCTCCCAGCCATGGAGCCCCCTTTAATCTTCGGTCAAGATAAACCCCTTCTTTGTTTTTTTTCCCATTTTTTTTTATTATGGTGAAATATACATAATATAAAATTTACCATCTTAGCCATTTTTAAGTGTACAGTTCAGTGGCATTAACAAACACGTTCACGTCATTGTGCAACCATCAACCCTGTCCATCTCCAGAACTTTCTTCATCTTCCCAAACTGAAACTCTGCACCCATTGAAGAACTCCCCCATCACCACTCCCGCAGCCCCTGGCACCCACCGTTCTGCTGTCTGTCTCTGTGGGTTTGGCTGCTCTAGGAGCTGCATGTGAGGGGGCTTACACAGCATGTGTCTTTATGTGACGGGCTTATTTCACTCAGCGCGGTATCCTCAAGGTTCATCCATGTTGTAGCAGGTGTCAGAATTTCCTTCGTTTCTAAGGCTGAATAACGTTCTGTTGTATTTTTATACCACTTTTTGCTTATCTGTTCATCTGTCAGTGGACACTTGGGTTACCCCCACATTTTAGCCGTTGGGGATAATGGCTAAAATTACTAGTACACCTATGAGCATGGGTGTACAAATCTCTCTTCAGGACCCTGCTTTCAATTCCTTTGGGTATATACCAAGAAGCAGATTGCTGGGTCATATGGTAATTCTTCAGGCATACCATACCGTTTTCCATACTGGTTCACAGGATTCCAGTTTCTCTACATTCTTGCCAACACTACTGTTTTCTGTTTTTGTTTTCTTGGTTTTTGTTTTTGTTTCATAATAGCCACCCTAGTGACCATGAAGTAGTATCTCATCGCAGTTTTGACTTTTGTTAACCTAATGATCAGTGATGTTGAGCGTCTTTTCATGTGCTTATTGGCCATCTGTATGTTATCTTTGGAAAAATGTTTAATCAAGTCCTTGCCCTTTTTTTTTTTTTTTTTTTTTTTTTCCTTGCCCATTTTTTAATTGGGTTGTTTGTTTTGTTGTTGGGTTGTAAGATTTCTGTTTACTGGATATTGATGCCTTATCAGATATGTGACTTGCAACTATTTTCTTCCATCTGTGTGTAGTCTTTTTTTTTCCAGGCCTGTTTGTGTGTTCGTTTGTTTGTTTGTTTATTTGCTGCACCACACGGCATGTGGAATCCTGGTTCCCCAACCAGGGATCAAACCCGTGCCCCATGCATTGGGATTGCGGAGTCTCAACCACTGGACCACCAGGGAAGTCCCTGTGTGTTGTCTTTGGATGCACAAAATTTTTAAATTTTCATGAAGTCCACTTTTTCTCTTCTTTTTGTTGTTGTCTGTGCCTTTGGAGTCACATCTAAGAAATCACTGCCAAATTCAACGTCAGGAAGCTTTTTTTTTTTAATAAATTTATTTATTTTTGGCTGCATTGGGTCTTCATTGCTGCGCGTGGGCTTTCTCTAGTTGCAGCGAGCGGGGACTACTCTTCATTGTGGTGTGCGGGCTTCTCATTGTGGTGGCTTCTCTTGTTGAGCACAGGCTCTAGGTATATGGGCTTCAGTAGTTGTGGCACGTGGGCTTAATAGTTGTAGCGCACGAGCTCTAGAGCGCAGGCTCAGTAGTTGCGGCACATGGGCTTAGTTGGTCCACTGCATGTGGGATCTTCCAGACCAGGGATCGAACCCCTGTCACCTGCATTGGCAGGCGGATTCTTAACCGCTGTTTCACCAGGGAAGTCCCAATGTCATGAAGCTTTTGCCTCATGTTTTCTAGTTCTGTAAAACATGCCGTTGGTAATTTGATAGGGATTGCATTGAATCTGTAGATTGCTTTGGGTAGTATGGACATTTTCACAATATTGATTCTTCCAATCCAAGAACATGGTATATCTCTCCATCTTTTTGTGTCCTCTTTGATTTCTTTCATCAGTGTCTTATAGGTTTCTGAGTACAGGTCTTTTGCCTCCTTAGGTAGGTTTATTCCTAGGTATTTTATTATTTTTGTTGCAATGGTGAATGGGATTGTTTCCTTAATGTCTCTTTCTGATCTTTCATTGTTAGTGTATAGGAATGCAAGAGATTTCTGTGCATTAATTTTGTATCCTGCAACTTTACCAAATTCATTGATTAGGTCTAGTAGTTTTCTGGTGGCATCTTTAGGATTCTCTATGTATAGTATCATATCATCTGCAAACAGTGACAATTTTACTTCTTCTTTTCCAATTTGTATTCCTTTTATTTCTCTTTTTTCTCTGATTGCCGTGGCTAGGACTTCCAAAACCATGTTGAATAGTAGTGGCGAGAGTGGGCAACCTTGTCTTGTTCCTGATCTTAGAGGAAATGCTTTCAGTTTTTCACCATTGAGAATGATGTTTGCTGTGGGTTTGTTGTATATGGTCTTTATTATGTTGAGGTAGGTTCCCTCTATACCCACTTTCTGGAGAGTTTTTATCATAAGTGGGTGTTGAATTTTGTCAAAAGCTTTTTTCTGCATCTATTGAGATGATCATATGATTTTTATTCTTCAGTTTGTTAATATGGTGTATCACATTGATTGATTTGCGTATATTGAAGAATCCTTGCATCCCTGGGATAAATCCCACTTGATCACGGTGTATGATCCTTTTAATGTGATGTTGGATTCTGTTTGCTAGTATTTTGTTGAGGATTTTTGCATCTATATTCATCAGTGATATTGGTCTGAAATTTTCTTTTTTTGTAGTATATTTGTCTCCTTTTGGTAATAGGGTGATGGTGGCCTCACAGAATGAGTTTGGGAGTGTTCCTTCCTCTGCAATTCTTTGGAAGAGTTTGAGAAGGATGGGTGTTAGCTCTACTCTAAGTGTTTGATAGAATCCACCTGTGAATCCATCTGGTCCTGGACTTTTGTTTGTTGGAAGATTTTCAATCAAGGTTTCAATTTCATTACTTGTGATTGGTCTGTTCATATTTTCTGTTTCTTCCTGGTTCAGTCTTGGAAGGTTATACCTTTCTAAGAGTTTGTCCATTTCTTCCAGGTTGTCCATTTTATTGGCATAGAGTTGCTTGTAGTAGTCTCTTAGGATGCTTTGTATTTCTGCGGTGTCTGTTGTAACTTCTCCTTTTTCATTTCTAATTTCATTGATTTGAGTCCTCCCCCTCTTTTTCTTGATGAGTCTGGCTAATGGTTTATCAATTTTGTTTATCTTCTCAAAGAACCAGTTTTTAGTTTTATTGATCTTTGCTATTGTTTTCTTTGTTTCTATTTCATTTATTTCTGCTCTGATCTTTATGATTTCTTTCCTTCTGCTAACTTTGGGTTTTGTTTGTTCTTCTTTCTCTAGTTCCTTTAGGTGTAAGCTTAGATTGTTTATTTGAGGTTTTTCTTGTTTCTTGAGGTAGGCTTGTATAGCTATAAACGTTCGTCTCAGAACTGCTTTTGTTGCATCCCATAGGTTTTGGATCGTCATGTTTTCATTGTAATTTGTCTCTAGGTATTTTTTGAGGCTTTCTTTGATTTACCTTTGCATGGAATATCTTTTTCCATCCCCTCACTTTCAGTCTGTATGTGTCCCTAGGTCTGAAGTGGGTCTCTTTTACACAGCATATGTCTAAAAGCCTGTGTCTTTTGGTTGGAGTATTTAATCCATTCATGTGTAAGGTAATTATGATATGTATGTTCCTATTACCATTTTCTTGTTATGGGTTTTTTTTTTTTTTTTTTTTTACCCTTGTTGCTTTCAGTAATTTTTTCTTTGTCTTTAGTTTTTGATTACTGTGTGTCTCGACGTGTTTCTCCTTGGGTTTATCCTGCCTGGGCCTCTCTGTGCTTCTTGGACTTGGGTGGCTATTTCCGTTCCCATGTTAGGGAAGTTTTTGACTATAATTTCTTCAAATATTTTCTCGGGTCCTTTCTTTCTCTCTTCTCCTTCTGGGACCCCTATAATGTGAATGCTGTTGTGCAGGTCTCCTGATGCGAGGGGCTGGTGGTGGGTAGAGTTGGGTGTTGCTCTGGTGGGCAGAGCTCAGTAAAAGTTTAATCCACTTGTCTGCTGATAGGCGGGTCTGAGTTCCCTCCCTGTTGGTTGTTTGTCCTGAGGTGACCCAGCACTGGTACCTACAGACTCTTTGGTGGGGCTAATGCCAGGTAGCACTTCCCAGAACTTCTGCTGCCAGTGTCCTTGTCCCTGCAGTGAGCCACAGCTACCCCCCGCCTCTGCAGGAGACCCTCCAACACTGGCAGGGAGGTCTGGGTCAGTCTCCCCTGGGGGCACTCCTCCTTCCCCCGGGTCCCAGTGCGCACACTGCTTTGTGTGTGCCCTCCAAGAGAGGAGTCTCTGTTTCCCCCAGTCCTGTCGAAGTCCTGCAGTCAAATCCCACTAGCCTTCAAAGTCTGATTCTCTAGGAATTCCTCCTCCCGTTGCCAGGCCCCGAGGTTGGGAAGCCTGCCGTGGGGTTCAGAACCTTCACTGCAGTGGGTGGACTTCTGTGGTGTAAGTGTTCTCCAGTTTGTGACTCATCCACCCAGCGGTTGTGGGATTGGATTGTTTTGTGACTGCACCCTCCTACCGTCTCATTGCGGCGTATCCTTTGTCTTTGGATGTGGGGTGTATTTTTTGGTGAGTTCCAGTGTCTTCCTGTCGATGATTGTTCAGCAGTTAGTTGTGATTCTGGTGCTCTCACAAGAGGGAGTGAGCGCACGTCCTACTCTTCCATCTTGAACCAATCTCTGCATGTTTTCTTCTAAGTTTTATAATTTCAGTCTTGTGTTTAGTCTTTAATCCATTTTGAGTTAGTGTGTCTGTATGGTGTAAGGGTACAGCTTCATTTGCATGTGGATATCCAGTTTTCCCAGCACCATTTGTTGAAGAGACTCTCCTTTCCCCATTGAATAGTCTTGGTTCCCTTGTCAAAATCATTTGACCATATACGTGAAGGTTCATTTCTGGTCTCTCTGTTGTCTTCCATTGGTCTATATATGTCTTTATGCCAGTACCACTTTGATCTTGTAGCTTTGTAGTAAGTTTTGAAATCAGGAAGCATGAGTCCTCCAGCTTTGTTTTTCTTTTTTCAAGATAGTTTTGGCTATTCAGGGTCCTTTGGGAGTCCATGAATTTTAAGGTGGACTTTTCTATTTCTGAAAAAATGTCATTGGGTTTTTTTTTAAGATGTATTATTTATTTAGGCTGTGTTGAGTCTTTGTTGCTGCACACGGGCTTTCTCTAATTGCGGCGAGCGGGGGCTACTCTTCGTCATGCTGAGCGGGCTTCTTATTGCGGTGGCTTCTCTTGTTGCGGAGCACGGGCTCTAAGAGCATGGGCTTCCGTAGTTGCAGCACGCAGGCTCAGTAGTTGTGGCTCTCGGGCTCTAGAGCGCAGGCTTAGTAGTTGTGGCTCACGGGCTTAGTTGCTCCACAGCATGTGGGATCTTCCCAGACCAGGGCTCGAGCCCACGTCCCCTGCATTGGCAGGCGGATTCTTAACCACTGCACCACCAGGGAAGTTCCTGTCATTGGGATTTTGATAAGGATTGCATTGAATCTGTAGATTGCTTTGATAATATTAACATCATGGCAATATTAAGTCTCCCAATCCATGAACATGGATGACTTTCCATTTATTGGTATCTTCTTTAATTTGTCTCAGTAATGTTCTATAGTTTTCAGTGTACAAGTCTTTCATTTTCTTGGTTAAGTTTATTCCTAAGTAATTTTATTTATTTGATGCTGTTTTGAACGGGATTTTTTTTTCTTAACTTTCAGATTGTTCATAGAAATACAACTGAATTCTGAGTGTTGATTTTCTATCCTGTAACTTTGCTGAATTCATTTATTAGTTCTAACAGGGTTTTTTTGTATGTGGAATCTTTAGGGTTTTCTACATGTAAAACAAACAGATAATTTTATTTGTTCCTTTCCAATTTAGATACTTCTTAGTTCTTTTTTTTTTTTTTTTTTTTTTTTTTTTCCCTAATTGCTCTGGCTAGAAATTCCAGTGCTATGCTGAATAGAAGTGGTGAGAACGGACATCCTTGCCTTGTTTGTGTCTTAGGAAAATGCTTTGAGTCTTTCACCATTGAGTATGATGTTCACGGTGGGTCTCTCATATCTGGCCTTTCTCACGTGAAGGTAGTTTCCTTCTAATCCTAGCATTCGCGTGTGTACGTGAATGTGAGCATGTTGTGTGTTGCTTATGTGTCATTAAGGGAACCCCTCATTTTGAATGCAGCTTCCTGAAGTCGGCCTTGTTCGCAGGGGAATGGGCCCGGCCGTGAGCATCTGAGTATTTGCTCTAGTTTCCAGTGTGGCAAGTTTTAGTATTTGTAAGCTCATGAGGAGTCTGAGCAGAGTGGTCATGGAATGGTCTTCTAGACCTAGTTGTCCCTGAAGTCTGAGGTAGGCCGTTCTGAAGAATGAACTGATGTCCCTTGCTCCTCAAGGCTGGCCTTGCCCCTGGGCCTGTCAGGCTCTCTCAGTGTGGATTAATGCAAGGGCGTCACAGGCTGGCGAGCGGGGGAGAGCCCAACCCTCAGAAACTAAATGTTCTGGTGTCAGTTGTGGCACAGCCCCACCTCGTGGAGGGAGGGCCCTGGACACCCTCAGCCAAGTCCTGAGCAGAGCCCCAGCTGTGGGGATTCTCTTGTAGGTACCCACTTCCAGCGGGTGATCCCAGAAGATGGCCCTGCAGCCCAAAACCCAGAAAACGTCAAGAGACTTCTCTTCTGTACCGGCAAAGTGTACTATGATCTTACCCGAGAGCGCAAAGCACGGGATATGGCAGAGCAGGTGGCCGTCACGAGGATCGAGCAGGTGAGGGCAGGTGGTGCCCAGGCCGGTCCTGGCGTTCCTCCTCTGGGTGTCTGGACCCCAGAGCTCTCCCAGAGTTTCCAGAACATCCTTTAGGGGTCACTGAGCTCCTCACCTGGGACGCCAGCCCCTCTAGGACACCAGCCTCGCCCAGTACTCTGAGCACCTTCTCCTGACAGGAGCTCCTCTCTCTCTCCCCAGCTGTCGCCCTTCCCCTTCGACCTCCTGCTGCAGGAGGTGCAGAAGTACCCCAGCGCTGAGCTGGCCTGGTGCCAGGAGGAGCACAAGAACCAAGGCTACTACGACTACGTGAAGCCCAGGCTGCGGACCACCATCAACCGCGCCAAGCCTGTGTGGTAAGGTCGCGGGCAGTCGGCTGGGGCCCGGGGAGGGCAAGGGGGCCCGCGCCCCTCGGGGGCCTTCGCCATCACCGCGCACTGTCGCTCCCCTCAGGTACGCCGGCCGGGACCCAGCAGCGGCTCCAGCCACCGGCAACAAGAAGACCCACCTCACGGAGCTGCAGCGCCTCCTGGACACGGCCTTCGACCTGGACGCCTTCAAGAAGTTCTCGTAGATGCCGCCTGGGCTCCGCCTCACGACCGCCCCTCGCTTCTCCACTGCAGAGTAGTGCTCCGCGCTGCCCGCGCCTCCGCCCGTCCCTGCACCACACACACCCCCTCCTCGCTCACTTAGGCATTAAGCTGCTCCCCCACGTGCTCGGCTGCCCCCAGGCCAGGTGCTCCCCAGGCTCTGTGACTTCTGTCCAGCTGAGCAGCCTTCATGGAGGCAGTGGAGAGCGGGGGGGGAGGAGAGGCAGCCCCCGCAGGAGTCCTGGGAGGGTCACATCTGCCCTCACCCCCGGATCACCCCCAGGGCCCGCCTCACGTGGCACACCCTTGTGCTGGCGGTCCCTGTCACCCAGCAGGGTGGCTTCCTCTCCTCAGGCTGAGCCCCAGACCCCTCAGAGGAGCCACCACGGTCAGAGGCTTTGTGGGGTGGGAGGGCTCTGTCAGGACCCTCGCCGTGCAGTGAGCAGAGGGCACTGCCGCGGGCTGGCTGGTGGGAGACGGCCCGAGACTGACCTGCACAGAGGGGGCGGGTCCGCTCTCCTCGGCGTCCACTTCCTCCCCTCGAGAGGGTCCCGGGCCGTGCACACTCCACCCACCTGGAGCTGGGTGGCACCCGGGCCCGTGGGGTGTGCGTGGCGGGAAGCGCCACTCGGGGCTCTCGGGCCGAGGCGCAGGCTGCTTATCTGGGTCCTGCCCTCCCTTAACCTCCAGTCCCACCTCCTTTTCTCTTTCCTTCTACACGATGGAGACTCCGAAGCATCCTTCCCTCTGCTGTGCCAAAGCTGGTCCGAAGGGGAGAGGAGGGCCAGGAGTGAGGGGCAGCACTAGGCCGGGGGCCAGCTCCCCTGACCTGTCACAGGGACAGATCTGATTTATTTATTTTGGTTAAAAAAAAAAATAACGAAAACAACTTTGCATTGCATTTGGCTTGACCCATAAACTAAGTTATCCTTGGGCCCGTGTGGTGTCATTCTTTCTGCTCCGCCCTGCCTGGGAAGCAGCCCCTTCTCGCTGCAGGGCCTGCGTGCCCGTGGGGCAGCACAGGGGTGGCGCCTGGCCTTGCCGTCATCATTGTTGCAGACTGTGTTGGACACACCCTGGTTTCTGAGTGTCCCCTGCTCCCAGGTCCCCCAACACTCCACCTAAAAAAGTACTCTGCAGTCTGTGCTTCAGCCAGCGTGCGTGGTAGGCTCGCCCTGGGACGTTGCTAGCAGCCTCCAGGAGCCCAAGCAGCTCATTGGACCTCTGGAGGGGAGCGGGCCGTGCCAGCGGAGCCCTTTTGAGGCCGTGTCCCCTCTTGACAAGAGCCCCACTGCCTTCAGCCCACAGTACGCCAGCCTTGGTTTTCTGGGGGGTGGAGAGGTCCCGGCACTGAAAAAGAGCTCAGGGAAAGGCCTGGGTGTGGACTCGGGGTACCCTCCAGCAGTGGGGCCCCCTGCCGTTCACCCCATCCTTTGGGCCACACCCAGGTCCCTTGTCCTTGAAGCCTTTTCAGAATGTCTTCATTTTGTCCTGTGGCTTGCCCAAGAGTCTTCCGGGCCTGGCATGCCTTGGGCAGGTAGTGGCAGGGGAAAAGCTGTCACCTGCCCCTGTGCTTCTGTGTGTGCTCCAAAACCAGCACCCTGTCCCCGTGTCTGATGCGGTCAGCCAGGCAGATTAGAGCTAAAAGGCAAAAAAGGAGTCAGGAGCCCCTTTCCCTGGAGAGAATCCTGGTGCTCTAAGGGGGCAGCCGTCCCCATCCTGCACTCTGTGTGGTGAGTTAGGGTTCCGCTCTTACCCCGAGGCAGAGCACATCGGGGTGAGACACGAGATGGAAGTTTGCCCTCACCTCTTGCTGCTTCTAATCTGGTCGGTGGGTACAGGGGAGCCAAGAGCCCAAGGGGGTCTGGGCACTTCCTGGTGCGGTACCTGAGGGAGTCCAGGGCTCACAGGAGCCACCACCACTGGCCCATCTGCAGGAGCCGAGGCAAGGGACAGGGCGAGGGACTTGGGTCTCTCCCACTCCCACAGCTCTGCGTGGGTCTGCAGAGGAGGGGCAATCAGGCCACGCTGGGCCACCCACCAGACAAACACTTCTCTGGTCAGCTCTGTTCTGCTATGGTTCTCAGTCGCCCCTTTCCTAAAACAAAATGAGCAATGGTGAGAAGGAAGAAGCCTCACAGTCTAGGACAGCAGCCTATATGCTTAGACTTCCAGAGGCCCCGGACCAGTGTGTGAGAGCGTGCGTGTGTGGGCATGTCAGTGTGTGCACGTGCGTGTGTGTGTGTGCGTGCTCGAGAGTGCCTGGGCCACTTGACGTGGATTCCTGGCCTTTCTGGATATTAGAGGCCCATCTGGGCTTCCCTGGTGGCGCAGTGCTTGAGAGTCCACCTGCCGATGCAGGGGACACGGGTTTGTGCCCCGGTCCGGGAGGATCCCACATGCCGCGGAGCGGCTGGGCCCGTGAGCCGTGGCCGCTGAGCCTGCACGTCCGGAGCCTGTGCTCCGCAAGGGGAGAGGCCACATCAGAGGCCCGTGTACGGCAAAAAAAAAAAAAAAAAGGCCCATCTGACAGCCGCACCTGTGGAAGTGTAGGAAGAGGGTCAGCCTGCCACGTCCCTGTTCCCAGGAGCGGCCCCCAGGACAGGTGGGCCTGGGGGGTGCTGGGGGGAGAGGAGGGGCTCGGGGTGAGGCACAGGTGGGGCTGAGGCCTTACCCATAGTTCATCCTTGATGTGTCAAGTGTCCACCCACTAGGGTGATTTTATCTCCTTTGGAAGTGGAGTTGGAATCAGTGTCAAACCTATTTCTGCCCTCAATTAGGTGGGGCAGTGAGCTGCCCAGTAGGGTAGTATTCACCTGGGACCGGACTACAAAGCTAACCACACCTCTCAGATTTCCCCCAGCTCTTGTCCCCTGGGAGTCCCAGCTGCCACACCCAGCTCATGGCATCCTGAAAGGAATGGGGTCCAGGTCCCCTCCAGCAGGGCTGCTCTGCCCCTCCCCGCGCGGCCTCACCCCCAGGACTTAACCTTTGCACTATAGTCTACCCTCCCCCACGCCCTCGCCTCCGCCAGGGCCTCACTCCCACCAGGGCAGACCCCTTCCCCGCAGCTCCATCACCTCCCCCCAGGACCTCAACTCCCTCTCGACCCTTTTTTTAATTGATATATTTGACATATAACATATTAGTTTCAAGTGTACAACCTAACGATTGGAAACCAACAAAGACCTACTGTAGAGCACAGGGAACTCTACTCAACATTCTGTGATAACCTATATGAGAAAAGAATCTGAAAAAGAATGAGTATATGTATGTGTATAACTGAATCTCTTTGCTGTACACCTGAAACTAACACAGCATTGTAAATCAACTATAATCCAATAAAACTGACGGCATGGGCTTCCCTGGTGGCGCAGTGGTTGAGAGTCTGCCTGCCAATGCAGGGGACACGGGTTCAAGCCCTGGTCTGGGAAGATCCCACGTGCCACGGAGCAGCTGGGCCCGTGAGCTACAAATACTGAGCTCTGCGCGTCTGGAGCCTGTGCTCCGCAGCAAGAGAGGCCGCGACAGTGAGAGGCCCGCGCACCGCGATGAGGAGTGGCCCCCGCTTGCCACAACTAGAGAAAGCCCTCGCACAGAAACAAAGACCCAACACAGCCAAAAATAAATAAATGAATAAATAAATTTATAAAAAAAAAAAAAAAAAAACTGACGGCATGATGATTCGATATTTGTATATATTGTGAAATGGTCACTACATTAAGTCTAGTTCACATATGTCAACACGTTTCCATTTTTTTTTTTCTTGTGATGAGAACATTTAAGAGTTTGCCCTTAAACAGTTCTCAGTAATAATGATCTTAAGGGAAAAAAAGATCAAACTGTTATCAGGCAAGAGAAGTAACAATAGCAAAGATAACAAATGACCTGTTATCCAGACTCCCAGTTCTGCTTCTTTGGTAAAGACTGGCCTGAAGCACTTTCTTGAGCCATTTTGCAGAATTTAAGCCCCCCTCAGGTGCTCAACCACTAGATCAACAGGAACCTAAGGTTAATGATGATGTTGACATCTTCTGACCCTCGTGACTTCAATCAAGTAAAGCTTGGACTCTCTCCAATACCCAAGCCGCTACATGAACATGCATGTACTCTTAGCTTAAAACTTCCCCAGGTTTGCTCTTCGGGGAGAAACTGTGTACGGTCAGGCCACTCAAGGTGGCTGTTCTCTTGCTCTCTGTCCATCCTCTGCTCGACCAGTGCTACACGCTGCTCACAGGACTGACCTTCCTACTTGCTCCAAACCCCAGCTAATGATTGTTCTTATCAAAGGGGCGGTGAGGGGCGTGCCCCTCTGCTGGTTTCCCTGGTAACCGATGAGCCAATCTGACTCATCAATTCCCCCTCTAGCTGGCAACCTCCCCCGCCCACCCCCCCACCTCCAGAGCGTCGACTTCCGCCAAGTCCAGCACGCCCAGGGGGGGAGTCGCTCCAGGGCCTCGCTCTAGAACTGTAAGCTCCCCCATCCATTAAACCATTGATGTCTCTGTGGCCGACTCTGGGCTCTTTCTCAGGTCTGGAAGCTGAACAGGTACAGGCCTCGTAGGCCTGTGGGATGTAGCCCCACATATATATTCCTTGAGGAGGAACTAGGACTCTGTTTTTTATCACTGAACTATTGTTTCTTTTTTTTGCGGTACGCGGGCCTCTCACTGTTGTGACCTCTTGCGGTACGCGGGCCTCTCACTGTTGTGGCCTCTCGCGTTGCGGAGCACAGGCTCCGGACGCGCAGGCTCAGCGGCCATGGCTCACGGGCCCAGCCGCTCCGCGGCATGTGGGATCTTCCCAGACCGGGGCACGAACCCGTGTCCCCTGCATCGGCAGGGGGACTCTCAACCACTGCGCCACCAGGGGAGCCCTGAACTATTGTTTCTTGATTGCTTCTCCCTTCTTCCTACACTCCCTCACTATCCTTAGGATTTTTAATTACTGAGACCTGTTCAAGACCAAGCATTCTGATCTGGCTTAGATCACAAAATGGCTTAGGCTAAAAACGTCTCCTCTCATGTCAAGAAAGCCATGCCTGGTTCTCTTTCTCTGGGACACCCTAACCTATCTGCTTACGTGGAGAGTCTGACATATCTCGTGGCTGTGGTCCCCCCTCACCCGATGAGTCAGAACTCTCAAAACACGATATTGGGGCTTCCCTGGGGGCGCAGTGGTTGAGAGTCCGCCTGCCGATGCAGGGGACACGGGTTCGTGTCCCAGTCCGGGAAGATCCCACATGCCGCGGAGCGGCTGGGCCCGTGAGCCATGGCCGCTGAGCCTGCGCGTCCGGAGCCTGTGCTCCGCAACGCGAGAGGCCACAACAGTGAGAGGCCCGCGTACCGCAAAAAAACAAAAACAAAAACAAAACCAAACAAACAAAAAAACCCACGATATTGGTGCTCTACCCTGCTCGATTGGTTTCAGTTTCCTATTGCCTATATAAGGAAAATCATGAAGCACCTATCAAATAAATTAGGCAGCCATCAAGAGTATTTTAAAGAATTTTAAATAGTTTTTACCAAACCTACAAATAATGCATCCATCCTTACAGTTTGGCTCATTCCTTCCTATCGTTTTTTAATGCCTTTAAAAATACTTTTTTTAGATTTCCCAGCTAACGCTGGGAAATCTAATTTGACACATTCCTTTATTTCTATCTACACACACTTAGTTGTTTTGGTTTAATCATGTGAGCTTAGTTGCTGACCTCATGACCCTTCACCTTAAATACTTCTCCTTGACAGTCTCCTAAGAAGAAAGGCATTTTCCAAGCCCACAATGCAGCCATCACTCTCGGGGAATTTCACATCCATTCAATGCTATTATCTCATCTCTGGCCCTTATTCAAATTTCCCTAAGTGTCCCAATAATGTCTTTTTTTTTAACCCTTTTCTCTCTTTTTAAAAATTTATTTATTTATTTATTTTTGGCTGTGTTGGGTCTTCGTTGCTGCACACGGGCTTCCTCTAGTTGCAGAGAGCAGGGGCTACTCTTCATTGCGGTGCACAGGCTTCTCGTTGTGGTGGCTTCTCTTGTTGTGGAGCACAGGCTCTAGGTGTGCAGGCTCCAGTAGTTGTGGCTCGCGGGGTTTAGAGCACAGGTTCAGTAGTTGTGGCGCACGGGCTTAGTTGCTCTGCGGCATGTGGGATCTTGCCGGACCAGGGCTTGAACCCACGTCCCCTGCATTAGCAGGTGGATTCTTAACCACTGCGCCACCAGGGAAGCCCCCCCAGTAATGTCTTTTTCCTCCATCCAGAGTCCAATCAAGGATCATGGCACTGCATTTACTTCTTGGTCTTTCTGGTGTCCTTGAAATAGAGCAGGACCCTGTGGGGCCCTCTAGGGTACAAAAGCCTTTGCATGTCCCCCGTTTCTTATTTATAGGAAAAAGGCTTCAGCCTCCTAGACCTTCCCTGAGTTCCAAAGGGCAGATTCAAACAGTTACTAATTACGGGAGTGAATGAATGCAGAAACAAAGGAAAGGCAGTCAAGAATTTCTCATGATTCGATTCAGGTTGAACCTTTCTGGCTGGAACTTCCAAATGCAGTTTTCTGTGTCAACACTGAGCATCACACCAAGGGCATAGGATGTCAGCTGGTCCCACACTTGGTGATGCTGACTTGGTTAAGGTAGTGTCTGATCCATGTCTTTATTGTAAAGGTACCTTTCTCTACTCATAATGATTAGTGGCTTGTGGAAGATTGTCTGCTCCATAAATGTTTTTTACCAGCTAGCATCATACAACTTTGTATCCTATTTTTCTTTTCTATTCTTTCTTTCTTTCTTTCGGCCATGATCCCACGGCATGTGGGATCTCAGTTCCCCGACCAGGGATAGAACCCGTGCCCCTTGCAGTGGAAGTGTGGAGTCTTAACCACCGGACCACCAGGGAAGTCCCTCTCATACATTTAAATATTTCAAAAACATGATTTTGGGTGCTGCATAAATTCCAGCCTATGGGGGTGTTTTACTAAACTATTACCTAGGAGAATTGAACTATTGGCTTACTAATGAATGCTCCACAACAGTGGGATTTTTGTCTGTTTTACTAGCTGCCACATTTCCAGCACTGAGAACAGTGTCTAGCAAATAGAAGCCCAACAAAAGTTTGTTGAATGAATGAATACAGCTTGTGTCTAATTTTTCAATATCATAGATAATGCCACAGCAAGCATCCTTTTATATAAATCTTTGCAGCGTTTATTTTATGAGGATCACAGATAATGATAGTAAGAAGGGAAATGTTTGTTAATAGAGTGAAAAAATAAGGATGCAAAACCACATAAAGGCTATAATCTCCAAACCACACCGATATGCAGAGAGAACCATCAGAGATAAAATAGACCAAAATAACAAGGATTCTCTCTCAACATTTGTGGGGTTTTTTGCGGTACGCGGGCCTTCCACCGCTGCGGCCCCTCCCGCCGCGGAGAACAGGCTCCGGACGCGCAGGCCCAGCGGCCATGGCTCACCGGCCAAGCCGCACCGCAGCATGTGGGATCTTCCTGGACCAGGGTACGAACCCGCGTCCCCCGCATCGGCAGGCGGACCCCCAACCACTGCGCCACCAGGGAAGCCCTCTCTCAACATTTGGACAGTGGAAGGTTTTGATTTGTTATGAACATTTTTCTGTATTCTCTACAATTAGAATATGTTGCAAAAAAAGTAGCAGTTTTTTCTTTTAAAAGTTAGTTTTGCAAGCCGAGATCACGTCAAATTATTGTGCTTAAGAGCCATTCATAATAACTGAAGGTCCTGGTTAAAAACCAAATTCAGGTTTAGGCCACATTAACTGCAGGAAAGAGCAGGCCCACAGAAGCCCCCATGCTGTGCTAGGTGGGCCACATTTAGAATATTGTCTCCTGTTCTTGGTGTCACTTTTTTTTTTTTAATTTTTACTTTTTAAAATTTTTAGCTGCATTAGGTCTTAGTTGCGGCAGGCGGGACCTTCATTGCAGCATGCGGGCTCTTTCGTTGTAGCATGTGGTGTGTGGGCTTCTCTCTACTTGTGGCATGTGGGTTTTTCTCTCTCTAGTTGTAACGGGCGGGCTCCAGAGTGCTTGGGCTCAGTAGTTGTGGCACGCTGGCTTAGTTGCCTCATGGCACGTGAGATCTTAGTTCCCCGACCAGGGTTCCAACCTGCGTCCCCTGCACTGGAAGGTGGATTCTTTTTTTTTTTTTTAATTTATGTATTTATTTGGCTGTGCCGGGTCTTAGTTGCGGCATGCGAACTCTTAGTTGCAGCATGTGGGATCTAGTTCCCCGACCAGGGATCGAACCCAGGCCCCCTGCATTGGGAGCATGGAGTCTTAGCCACTGGACCACCAGGGAAGTCCCGGAAGGTGGATTCTTTACCACTGGACCACAGGGGATGTCCCTCAGTGTCACTTTTAAAAGGATACTGTCTAACTGTCGTGCATTTGAAGGAGAGTGGCCAATCCGTATGGGGTCTGGAAATCCTGTGGCTGTTAACACTTAAAGAACTGGGTGTGTTTGTCTTCCAACAGCAGATTCCAAGGGAGTAAGTTTCTTCTAATACCTGAAGAGCTGTCAAATACCAAAATGAGGATTCTCATTTTATACAGTTGTAGAAGGGAGATTTTAGGGAGGCAGATTTTTTTCCAGTAAATAAGGGAGACTTTTTTTTTTTTTTTGGCTGCATGGTTTTCAGGATCTTAGTTCCCTGACCAGGGATTGAACCTGCGACCCCTGCAGTGGAAGAGCAGAGTCTTTTATATTTATTTATTTATTTGTTGTTTTTTTTGGCTGCATTGGGTCTTCGTTGCTACATGCAGGCTTTCTCTAGTTGCGGCCAGCAGGGGCTACTCTTTTTTTTTTTTTGGGGGGGGGGCTACTCTTCATTGCGGGGGGCGGGCTTCTCATTGCAGTGGCTTCTCTTGTTGCAGAGCATGGGCTCTATGTGTGCAGGCTTCAGTCGTTGTGGTACGTGGGCTCAGTAGTTGTGGCACACGGGCTCTAGAGCGCAGGCTCAGTAGTTGTGGCGCACGGGGTGAGTTGCTCCGCAGATCTTCCCGGCCCAGGGATCGAATCCATGTCCCCTGCATTGTCAGGCAGATTCTAACCACTGCGCCACAGGGAAGTCCCGGAAGAGCAGAGTCTTAACCACCGGACCTCCAGCGAAGTCCCCTAAGGGAGACTCTTCTAACAATCCACATAATCAAAGATGGAGTGGGCACCAAACAGCATCTCCCAGTGGCATTGGGAGGAGGTAACAGAGCTGCCTGCAGAGTTCAAATGCAGCACCCTGGTGTGGCCACTTCTGGCCTCTTCCAGGAACCTGCCTGCAACTCCCCCAAACTCACAGCCTCTTGGAGGCAGAAGACGGTCAGGTTCCATGGGGCCTGCCTCCCCCTTCACGCTGTCTCTTCTTGGGGCCAGCTCTCTAGAGAATTCCCCCCTCCCATTTCCCAGCATTCCCATCCTCCGGTCTTGCTTTATTTTTCTTCCTAACCCTTGCCCTGATGGAAACATTGTTACCTGGTGAGTCATTTCCTTCTCTTTGTCCCTTCTAGTGGGGCCAGAGAGGACTTTCAAACGTGGTCACTGGGGCGTTCAGAGCACAGACCAGTGACTGGCACACAGCAGGCCGGCCGTATTTGTTCAATGAAGTAATGGTTCTCAAAGGATAACAGAGCACAGGGTTCAGATAGCCTTGAGGGAAGAAATTTCAGCAATATTAAAAGTTAATTGTGGGACAAGCCACAACTACGGAGCCCGCATACCACAACTACTGAAGCTCACGTGCCTAGAGCCCATGCTCCACAACAAGAGAAGCCCCCACTGGCCGCAACTAGAGAAAGCCCCCGCTCAGCAACAAAGACCCAACGCAGCCAAATTAAATAAAAATAAATAAATGAAGAATTGTTTAAAAAAAAAAAAGCTAATTGTGGGACTTCCCTGGTGGTTCAGTAACTAAGGTTCTGCACTCCCAATGCAGGAGGCCGGGTTGGATCCCTGGTCAGGGAATTAGATCCCACATGCCACAACTAAAGTTCCTGCACAGCACAACAAAGACCCCATATGCCACAACTAAGACGCGGCGCAGCCAAATAAATAAAAATTTAAAAAACAGTTAATTGTGAGGCATCCATTGATAGAGGAATGGATAAACAAAATGTGGTATACACACACAATGAAATATTATTCAGCCTTCAAAAGGAAGGAAATTATGCCAGCTGCAACAGGGATGAAACTTCAGGGCATATGCCAGTCACAAACAAATATTGTACGATTCCACTTCTAACGGGAACCTAGAGTAGTCAAATTTAGAGGCAGAAAGTAAAATTGTGGGTGGGAGGGGGATGAGGAATTATTGTTTGATGAGTACAGAGTGTCAGTTTTAGGAGATGAAAAAGCTATGGAGATGGATGGTGGTGAAGGATACACAACAGTGGGAAATGTGCTTAATGCCACTGTACACTTAAAACTGGTTAAGATGGTAAACTTTGATATTGTATTTTACCACAATAAAAAAATTGTGGGTAATGGGGAGAACGTGGTCTTCCTAAAGGAAGGGTAGAAAATAGTTGCAAATAAAGGCTGCTAATAGCATATGAAGATGCCAACTGATCAGAGGCTGCTTCATCTGACTAGAACTCGAATGACTTTAAGAATGCTTCAACAGGGCCGCCCTCTGGGAAGAGGGAAGAACAGCGAGGAAAGCGACTTGTCTGGTTCCGCGTGGTTTTCCTTACAAGACCCTTCCCAGAAGTGGCCGGTTGACGCCGGGTCACCTCCGTAGGCCCCGCCCTCTTATAGGCCACGCCCCGTCCCACCCCTCCTCCTGGACCCGCCCTCTTTCTGGACCCACCTCCTCCGCCCCGCCCCGGCGGAGAGCGAAGAGGAAGCGCGGGTGACTCTGCAGACGCCGCGTTAAGGGCTGGAGCCGGCCCTGCCGCCCACCTGCCGCACCTGCCGCGCGTGCGTTGTGGTCCTGGGCCGACTGGCCCCGTGCGCGCCGAGGCGACCCTTCACCTGAGCCTTTGTTGGGGCTGGCCGGAATCCGGCCGAGCACCCGAGGGGTCTGGGGCAAGAGGCTGACCCGGGCCCTCGCCCAAGCTGGTCCCGCTGCCTCTTCTCCGCGCTGTGGCTTGAAAGCTCACCTTTCGGGCCCCTCCGGGCCGTGCGCGCCGCCGGCACGCGGATGTAAGGTCCGCGGAGATAGGCTCTGGGGCTGGCGACCCTGACTTTCCAGCCCCCAGCCGTGCTTTTGGTGGAGATACCCTGTTCCCAACAGGACATATTGAAGTCAGGCGGGAGGGTGTCCTGCCCCTCGGCGTGTCTTGCCTTAGCCTCCCGCATCTGTTCCCCGCTGCCCTGTACCCCCCACCGCGCTACCCTGCTACCCCTGCCCTCCTCTTCCGGACCTTCCCCACCTCCCCCCTGACCTGCTCCCCTACAGCCTGCTCCGCATACGTTCTTCCCGGTAGTTGCAGAATATCCATGGTGATGTCTTTAAGTCCTTCGTATAATATTATCTCAGAAGATTTCACAGGGAAATACACAGAACATGTGACTCGATCTGTAAGACAGTTGATAGGGTGAACACAGACTCACCCACCAAATCCTGTCATACTAGAACCAGAGAGCTTCCGTTGAAGAAGCTTGAGAGAGGTAACAGGATAAGTGAAGGAATCTCAGCCTCACCCAGTGAGTACTGGCCTTGGGGACTTGTCACACCCAGAGGGTGGCTCTTGGCTGGGAAGAGAAAGGTGAGATGATGAATGACAGATTCAGAGCCACTCGTGAAAGACTGGTAGGGTAAGCCCGGGGAGCATTCCTGATCATTGGATTATCGCCAAGGGCAGCCAGGCCTCCCCATGGAGTGTCCACTAGCGCTTGGGTCCAGGATGGGATGGGGGCTGATGACTTAAAGGTGGTCACGTGTTCTCCCTTTTCCTAGTCCTAGAGTGGCCACCGCGTACCTGTTTTACACATTGTAAACTGAGGCCCAGAAGAGTGCAACCCTTCAACTGTTCTCTGAAATGACCCACACCTGGGCCATTCAGAAATGCTCATTCCTGGGCATTTTGCATGAACTCTTTTTATTTATTTATTTTATTTATTTTGGCTGTGTTGGGTCTTCGTTGCTGAGTGCAGGCTTTCTCTAGTTGCAGCAAGTGGGGGCTACTCTTCATTGCAGTGCGCGGGCTTCTCATTGCGGTGGCTTCTCTCGCTGTGCAGCACGGGCTCTAGGCGCACCAGCTTCAGTAGTTGCAGCACGCGGGCTCAGTAGTTGTGGCGCACGGGCTTTGGCTCTGCGGCATGTGGGATCTTCCCGGACTAGGGCTCGACCCGTGTCTCCTGCATTGGCAGGAGGATTCTCAACCACTGTGCCACCAGGGAAGCCCCTGGATGAACTCTTAACACTTACGCTAGGCAGTGTGTGGTCTCCCAAGTAGACGG
>NW_020171804.1:537272-540911 GCF_003031525.2 Neophocaena asiaeorientalis asiaeorientalis
CTCTGAGCGTGTCCGATGTTCTTCTGGCTGGGGCCCAGCACTGGAACCTTGGGAACTGTGGGCCCCCTGCTGCGGGGGGAGGCAGCGAGTCCCTGTCCTCCTGGGGTCGGGTGGTGTGTCGCGGGGCCTGCTGCTCCTGGGTGACTAGGCCAGGGTAAGGGAGCGGGGGTAGAAGAGGGCGGACCCATGTTAATTAATGTCTGCCTTTGGAGACTGTGGTGCAGGCGCTGTGAGGTCCTGGGGAACAAGGGTCTGGGTAGTGAGCTGTCTGTAGCTCTTTTTCGGGAGGAAGATGTAATCTGACCCCCAGAAAACCCTGTGGCCTTCTAGACTGACCTCAGGCCAGGACGTTCTGCCGAGGTCCTGGCTTCCAGCGAGTGTCCGTGTACAGGGAGAGCCCCCAGCCGGCAGGAAGCACACACACCCAAGCTCGCTCTTACCTCTGCCTCTGAGGCCAGGAGGTGGGAGGAGGGTCTGTGCTCACAGCACACCTCTCCCTTCGTCAGGAGCAGAGGGTCACGGGGTCCCTGACCTGGAGAGTTTGGGGCTTCTCAGGGAGGAGACCAGACTTGGTTCAGGAGCTTGGCAGGAAGTCAGGAAGTCGCTGCCCCCGCACAGAAAGCTCAGGGGGAACTGGAAATGTCTGTGGTCTCGTCCACAGCCGTGGGGGTGGAATTCCCCAGAGTCACGTGATGTAGGAAGCTGCCCTGGGCCCCAAACACCTGCAGACTTGTTAGAAATGCACGTCTTAGGCCCCACCCCACCCTGCGAACTCAGAGTGGGGCTGAGCAGTCCTAGATTCCGGCGTGCTCCACCTGCCCTGAGGCTCTGATGCAGGCTGGGGGGCCTGTCTTCCCGTCTTCCTCCTGCTTTTCCCTGTCCTTTGCTTCTGGGACAGCAGAGTGGGCCTGGCCAATCCAACCAGCTTTGGGAAAGGATTGCCCTGGGCATCTCTGTGGGGAGAGAGAGCTGGTCGCGGTTGTACATTAAGTAAATTTTCATTTTGAGAGAATTAATAGATTTATAAGCAGTTATAAGAAATAACACAAAGAGCTCTGTATCCTTTACTGGCTTTCCCTAGTGGTAACATCTTGCAAAACTGTAGCACAGTATCGCAGGAGGGTACTAACTCCATCAATACAGTTGAGATACGTGTATTTCCATCCCCACCTTCTTATATTCCCACTCGCTTCCCTTCTCCCCACGTTTAACCCCTGGCAACCACCAGTGTGCTCTCCATTTCTATAATTTCGTCATTTCGAGGATGTTATATAAAGGGAATCATACGGTGTGTAACCCTTGGGGACTGGCTTTTTCCACACATCATGATTCTCTGGAGATTCCTGCAGGTTGGTGCCTGTATCAGTAGCTCTTCCTTTTTATGCCTCCAGGCTCACAGTTGATTAACTCTTCACCGCTGAGGGACATCTGGGTTTCCATTCTTTGGCTATTAGGAATAAAGCTGCTGTAAACATTCACGTACAGATTTTTATGTGAACATAAGTTTACACTTCTCTGAGATACATGTTCAGGAGTGCAGCTGGGTTGTATAGTGGCTGCATGCTTAGTTTTATAAGAAACTACTGAATCGTTTTTCAGAGTGGTTGTACCATTTTATATTCCCACCAGCCATGCACGAGAGATCCAGTTTCTCCTAGCCAGCATTTGGTGGTATCACTATTTCTTATTTTAACCATGGTGATAGGTGTGTAGTGATACCTCGATGTGGTTTTAATTTGCATTTCTCTGATGGCCAGTGATGTTGAACATCTTTTCATGTGCTTATTTGTGGTCTGTATTTCTTCTTTGGTGAAATGTCTTTTCGTGTCTTTTGCCTATTTTCTAATTTTTTTTAACTTTCGCATTTTGGGAATTCTTTATATACTCTAGATACAGATATGTGGCTTGCAGATATTTCTTACAGTCTATAGCTTGTCTTTTCATCCTCTTAGCAGGGTCTTTCACAGAACAAAAGTTTTCAGTTTTTCCTTCTATGGATCATGCTTTTGGTGTCAAATCTAAGAAAGTTCTTACAGTTTTGTGCTGTACATTTAAATCTGTGACCCACTTCGAGTTAGTTTCTGTATAAGATGTGAAGTTTAGGGTTTTTTTGTTTTGTTTTGTTTTTGTCTTTTGCTTGTGAATGTCCAATAGCTCCAGCACATTTGTTGAAAATGCTGTCCTTCCCCCAGTGCATACTTTTTGCACCTTTGTCAGAAACTCTGTCTGGGTCTGTCTTGGGCTCTCTAGTTTGTCCCATTGACCTGTGTGTCTGTTCCTCTGCCAATACCACAGTCTAGAGCAGCCCGCCTATATTCTAAGTCCTGAAAGCTCTGCGTGTTGCTCCAGGCCCCGCTCGGCAGGTTTAGGGGGCGTTTCTGGCTGTCGGCAGCACTCCCCGCCCCCAGCCTCCCACTGCAGTGTCACCATCCTGGGGGTTGTCCTCGCTGGGGACAGCCAGCCTTCCTTTGCCTGGCTCGGTGATTCTGGCTCCGAGGGCTGAGTCCAGGGGTCCCTGAGCCCTCTGGAGCCACCAGCCTCCTGCTTTCTTGGCCTTTGCTTCCTGGTTGGCATGTGGTCTGGGGCCCGACTCCTCTGGGAGGGGCGTCAGGAAGGAGAGCAGGGCCAGGCGTGAGGTGGGCAGGCACGCCAGCTGCCTCACTCCTCTTGTCTGACCGGTCCGTCATCTTCCCTCCCAGCCCTGGCTCTGCTGCGATTCTGGGAACCACTCACCCCAGTGCTCTGTGGGAGGCCTTGGGCCCAAGTCACAGCCCCCACTGTATCCCCCACCTGCGCTGGGGCCCTGGTCAGGGACTCGGCCCCCGCGTGCCGCCTTCAGGACTATATTTGCAGAGGACATGATTATATAATCCTGCCTCGCTTGGGCTGCCCTGACGGTGAGGTCCTGGTCAGCGCTCAGGAATGTGAGCCTTGGGGTTGGGTGGGTGGCACTGTGAGTGCTGAGGCGGTGGGATTGAGCCACCAGACGTTAGCTTGCCCAGGTGGTGTGTGCGTGCGTGTGAGGCCTTGCAGCCCCTAGAAGGCAGTGGTGCTCTAGGATGGAACCTCGACCCAGAGAAGGCAGACAGGGGCCTCCCCGGAGACCCCCAGACAACCACAGCCAGCATGCCTCTGTGGTTAGGCTGGGTGGAGGTGAGTGTGAGAGGTGGTCCTGGCAGTGCCAGCAAGGGCCCTCGGCCTGGTTGGTGAAGGGTTTGCTTGTGGAGGTGTCGGAGGCGTTGGCAGCCAGGAGGAGCAGCCGGCCGCTGCCTCGCTCATTTTCTGAGGTGCTAAGGGGAAGAGAGCCAGCCCCATCCCGGCACGGGCTCACAGATTCCATGCGTGTCCCCCGGCCATGGCTGCTGTGTCCCCACTGGCCCCTTGCCATGTCTGTTGGGTGCCCACCAACCCTCCGCCCTTTGCGCTGCGTGTGCGTCCCCGCCTTGTTGGGAGCTCACCGTACCCGTGATCTGTGGGGGTCAGTCTTCCCGCCTTGCCCCTGTGTGCACCTCGCCCTTCTGCTGCTCTGGGGAGAAGCCCTGGGGCTGGGAGGCTGCCAGCCAGGGATGGGCTGCTGGCTCCACACCTAGTTCCGGCCCCTGCCTGGCCCCAGGCTGCAGGTTAGCTGACCTGGTGCCG